>NC_047515.1:13710064-13884047 GCF_902827115.2 Pseudochaenichthys georgianus
ATTTTCAGCCTGCCCTGCAGCTCTGTTCATGAGCTGTCACTGAACTTTGTGTTATCATTATTTTAAAACTGAATAGAGCAGCATGGTTTTTATTTTAATGAAAGCACATCACCAAGGCTTTATTAAATACATTTCACAAACTCCTGTTAGAAAATGTTGAGTACTGAATTAGCTTTTCTCTGTTAAGGTAGTCAAATGTCTGACAATATGCCTCTTTACAACCTTCACAAATTATTATTTACATTACTCTGGGTCTTCTAACATTTGAAATGTAATTATATTTTACTTCATTGTCTGCTGCCACTGCAGTTTTGCTGTCATGTTTGTCATCCTGGTACTGGTGATATTTGACAGCTCTTTACTTAAGTCAATTGGCCTTCTGGTGGCTGAAGGGCAAAACTCTCTAAGGTGAAGCTACTTGGTTAAATTGTTTGACCTTTGAGCAAGTTAAAAGCTTGTGAGGTATTTAGAAATAACACGACTGTGTACACAGGACTAAGGATGGGTTTGACTTCTGTCAATCAGCACAGGTGAGGGACGTTGATGATGTTGCAAAAACGCAGGAATTTCAGTGTGAGTCCTACAATAACTTGCCTATCCGTGGTCATCTGGAAAGTCTTATAAATGTCATTTGTCGTCGGAATAATTCCAGCACAAATAAAGTTACCAAGCAGGATCTTCAATTCAATAACTTTCACAATGTTCAAAGCACACCCACACCCACACAAAACAGCACTATTACTACAACACTGGTTTCATGTATCGTTCAATAGCATGGTAGGAAACCAATATCACTTTCCCTGTTTTTTCTGTGCTACAACATACAAGCATTGAATCAGATATAGCAATTTAATCAGCACTAAAAAGAAAAACAACAACATTGCCCCATGTTTTGTTCTAAAAGAACACTCCCAAGTGCTGAAACTCCATTTAACAACAATACATATAACTGAACTTCTTTTCTTTACATCCCACAACACCATGTTTATTGCTGCACTAGAGGGTATAGTTTTTATGTATCAGGATCTGGTGTATGGTGTACAGCTGATGCAGCGTTGTGTTCCTGTAAAGTCGTGTTCGTTTCTGTGCCTGGGGGAGTTAATAACGCTTATCGAACTCAAATGTTTTTCTCTATTTGCTGGAATTTGCAATATAGACAACTTCTCCCTGTTTTTTCCTGTTTGTCTAATATATGTCAGTGTGAAATCATATTTTGACCATATCTAGTTGTTTAGGGAGAGAAAAAAACAGTTTAAGGGAATACTACGACAGCTCTGGAAATAGCTTTTTACTTTCATGGAGTTAAATTAGAAGATTAGAAGACATTAACTTATTCTCTCAAAACCAGCATATTCATCCACCATGATGAACTATTATTTTAATGTATTTGATCAAAACAACGTTGGAGATGGTAGGAGGTTCAGTTATGACACTATACAGAATGCTATTTTATATTATTTCTACAAAATACGGAGATCATTTAATAAATTATTATTAATAATAGAATCAGAGGGATCATTTTATATAAACTGTATTACTTCCATCATCTTTGTTTATGCTTTATCCAAACGCTTTGTGTACATAGCCATGATCTGTAATAGCAGCCCTGAGCTGCCCTGAAACACTGAGCCTTGGTGATCACTCATCCGTGATTTTCACATGAAAAAAAAATCAAGGCCATATGAGTTGTGTGTGGTACTTCTTTTGCACTGCAGCCAGCTGATAGATGGGATTTGTTGGGGCTGTACTTACACATTTTTCAGTGGCGTGAGCACATGTTGTGCTTGGCCCCAGGGTCACTCAGGAAAACATTCATTCATTTAAAAAGGTACATGCTTAAACGTGTGCACACTAAAAGTCAAGTCAAGGCAAATGTATTTGTATGGCACATTTCATACAATGTCGCGTTAGCTGACGTAGTTATTTTCTTTTTGAGAATACCACATTCACTATATTAGAACAAGGACTAGTTAATTATCTGACACAGTTGGCAATGATGTGAAACAACCTGAATGTGTTTGGTGGAAATGTTTAAAGTGGACATTTTTCTGTGTATTTTCTTGCCAAGTGACCCATTAAGAATTCAGCCAGGTATCCTCATGCCATTGCTAAATACCTTCCATTCAAACAGGAAGCTTTCACCACACAAGGCTTTTCATTAGAAGAAAGTAAACCTGTCAAATCAACTCGTGTATCATATTTCCTTTCAACAAGATGCTTCATGACAGGAAGTCTTTGCGTCGATTCCCATTCATGCAGCGTGAGTCATTCCTCACTGTGTGATAGATGGATCACCAAGCCCCAAGGCAGATGTGTAGGTGACCAACAAGTATTGTACTGACTCGCTATGCTAATGACTGCATGTAAAACCTTAAGCTGAATGCCATGTCACAGATGTAAACAATAAAACTGTTGGAAAACAAGTCTTGCAGTAAGTGTTGGATAAACTACTTACAGATTTAAATGAGTCGACTTTATGGCAATTCAAACCCTAAGAGTCACGTAATGGCAAAGCAACAATAGCACTAAAAGCAATTAAATGATTGAGTAGACAGAGTGTGGCTAATACAACGTAACCGCCGCAATATGCACAATTCAAGTAATGAACAGAGATCAACAAGTTGTAAAAGTAATCAGGAATTCCTCTGAAGGCTTGGCTGCTGCCAACTTCTCAGCAAAACAAGATGACAAAGCTCTTCAGATGAAAAGGCCCCAGTGATCATCCGCTTGTACGCCTTCATCGATGTCAGGGAGGAACACATAAATAAACATGTCACCAGTCATTGAGTATTAATCATAATTATGGTAATGCATTTACAACTTTGATTTGGAAATTAAATCAAATATCAGGCAGAAAGCAAATATATTTTATCTCTATATACAGTATGTGCCTGGTAATCATGTTTACTTCCTCCATTAACCAAATGGTTACAGTAGCAAAACAACTGCAACATGGATGATGAAGTTTGGCATAAGGTTAAAGTATCATACCATTTTCAAAAGAAATGACAGAAATTCATGGCACAGTACATTACGTAGTGATTTTATGGCATTCTCAACTTCTACATGAGGGGACATATTTAATAGATTAAAGGGCCCATGACCACTAACACATTTTTAAACGAAAGCTTCTTTTTTCAATTGATTCCTAAGAACGTGCTTTGTGTTGAAAATATTAAACTGTTCAGAAAAAGGCCACCTGTGGATATTGAATAGAAAGCTTCTTTTTGACATAGAAAAGCTTGTCGGTCTGATGAAAGCTCACATAAAGACGGAAAAGCTCGTTTGTGTTTGACCTCTATCGTCTTCCTCCCTCGTAATGAGTAAACCTAGAAACATTGAAAGAGCACTGGGAGCGTTTTTTTGATTAAATGCTGAGAGACATTTGGAAACACCAATGTGTGTACGACGCTGTGTTTCATAAATAGTAATAATAAGTCACCATCACAAGGTGGTGTATCACTTGTAAAGCCATTCATTAACATTTATGGTATCTCTTTTAACTGAGCACATGACACAGTTCATGTGCCACTTCATATAAATTAGTCAACATTGGTTTCTTTTAACTAACCCTGTGCGTTTTGTTGCCTCAACCCTACCCAACCTAAAACATTCGAGTCGGCGAATCAGAAAATTGTGAAATTAGTTATTTCTGTATCCTTTTTGTACATAAGGACAAGATCGCTTTTTTTTGCAAACAAAGCACCTTATATCAGCACCTTATATATAAGCACCTTATATCTGAAACAGATCCATTCGACAGGCTTACCTTCTCAGATGTAGCATTAAATACCATTGTCATTCAGGGCACATAGCAACCTCAGCATGATGTTAGCTCGGTGACTGACCTCAGGCCTGGGTACTGAAACCTGCTGCTGCAGAAAGCCAATCCTCCTGTGACCGCTAATTGGTTGTGACTCGTCATGGCAACCGGCCATAAGACTTCAAGGGAATTAGTCCCGACTGGCTGTGTTCTGAGGATAAGTTAGTTTGTTTGCATTTTTGCATGGATCAGCTGTTCAAAGATGGAGTTGCAAATAAGGCTGTAATATAATCAATGGCTGGCTCTGCATCTGCATTTGTGGCTGATTTAGGAGATTTATTCAAGTTAGCACTAATGCAAAACCTTCAAAGACCAGAGTTTGGGGGTCAAAGCCCATAAGTCGACATCTACACATTCCCGGAGAAATTAAGCAGTGTAAGATGTAGAACTTTGGACTCAATTAAATATTCTCTGATGACCTCTGGTGCCCCAAAATAATTGAGTTGTTAAGACTGCCGCTGCTGCAGCTACCTGTGTGTCCCTCATGGTGTATAATCACATCCCAATGCTTATTTTTCTCCAATGTCTTCACATCTCTGTCTAATTTCCAATTGTTGGAGTATAAATGTCTGCTCTTTTAAGAACTAATCAAATCCATCCATCCATCCATCCATCTTCTCCCGCTTATCCGTGGTCGGGTCGCGGGGGTAGCAGTTCCAGCAGAGAGCCCCAAACTTTCTTTTCCCTGGCGACATCAACCAGCTCTGACTGGGGGATCCCAAGGCGCTCCCAGGCCAGCGAAGAGATATAATCCCTCCACCTGGTCCTAGGTCTACCCCTTGGTCTCTTCCCAGCTGGACGTGCCTGGAACACCTCCCTAGGGAGGCGCCCAGGTGGCATCCTAACTAGGTGCCCGAACCACCTCAACTGGCTTCTTTCGACGCGAAGGAGGAGCAGCTCAACTCCGAGTCCCTCCCTGATGACCGAACTTCTCACCTTATCTCTAAGGGAGACACCAGCCACCCGGCGGAGGAAACCCATCTCGGCCGCTTGTATCCGCGATCTCGTTCTTTCGGTCATGACCCATCCTTCATGACCATAGGTGAGGGTAGGAACGAAAATGGCCCGGTAGACAGAGAGCTTTGCCTTCTGGCTCAGCTCCCTTTTCGTCACAACGGTGCGGTAAAGCGACTGCAATACCGTTCCCGCTGCTCCGATTCTCCGGCCCATCTCACGCTCCATTGTTCCCTCACTCGAGAACAAGACCCCGAGATACTTGAACTCCTTCACTTAGGGTAAGGACTCATTCCCTACTTGGAGTGGACAGTCCATCGGTTTCCTGCTGAGAACCATGGCCTCAGATTTGGAGGTGCTGATCCTCATCCCAGCCGCTTCACACTCGGTTGCGAACCGATCCAGTGAGTGCTGAAGGTCGCAGACCGATGAAGCCATCAGAACCACATCATCTGCAAAAAGCAGTGGTGCAATCCTTAGTCCACCGAACTGCAGACCCCCCCCCACGACTACGCCTCGAAATCCGATCCATGTATATTACAAACAGGATTGGTGACAAAGCGCAGCCCTGGCGGAGGACAACCCTCACCGGAAATGGGTCCGACTTACTGCAGAGGGCCCGGACACAGCTCTCGCTTTGGGAGTACAGAGATTGGATGGCCCTGAGTAGAGACCCCCTCACCCCATACTCCCGCAGCACCTCCCACAGTAACTCCCTGGGAACCCGGTCATACGCCTTCTCCAAGTCTACAAAACACATGTAGACCGGATAAGCGTACTCCCAGGCCCCCTCCAGGATCCTTGCGAGAGTAAAAAGCTGATCCGTCGTTCCACGCCAGGACGGAATCTGCATTGTTCCTCCTCAATCTGAGGTTCGACAATCGGCCTACCCTCCTTTCAAGTACCTTGGAGTAAACTGTCCCGGGGAGGCTGAGTAGTGTGATGCCTCTGTAATTGGCACACACCCTCTGATCCCCCTTTTGAAAAGGGGGACCACCACCCCGGTCTGCCACTCCTTCGGTACTGTTTCCGACTTCCACGCAACGTTGATGAGACGTGTCAACCATGACAGTCCCTCACACCCAGAGCCTTCAGCATTTCCGGGCGGATCTCATCCACCCCCGGGGCTTTGCCACTGTGGAGTTGTTTGACGACCTCAGTGACCTCCCCCCTGGGAGATTGGTGTTGATCCCCCGTCATACTCCAGCTCTGCCTCTAACATAGAGGGCGGAGTTGTCGGGTTCAGGAGTTCCTCAAAGTGTTCCTTCCAACGCCCCAACACTCCATCAGTTGAGGTCAACAACGTCCCATCCTTACTGTACACAGCTTGGATGGTTCCCTGCTTCCCCCTCCTGAGGTGTCGGACAGTTTTCCAGAACAACTTTGGTGCCGCCCGAAAGTCCTTCTCCATGTCTTCTCCAAACTTCTCCCACACCCGCTGCTTTGCTTCGGCCACGGATGAGGCTGCTGCCCTTCGGGCCTGTCGGTACCTTGCAACTGCCTCGGGAGTCCCCCGGGATAACAAATCCCTGAAGGCCTCCTTCTTCAGTCGGACGGCTTCCCTGACCACCGGTGTCCACCAGGAGGTTCGAGGGTTACCGCCCCTTGAGGCACCTAGGACCTTGAGACCACAGCTCCCCACCGCGGCTTCGGCAATAGAGGCTTTGAACACCGACCACTCTGGTTCAATGTCCCCAACCTCCACAGGAATGCCCGAAAAGCTCCGCCGGAGGTGTGAGTTGAAGGCCTCCTGAACTTGGGCCTCCTCCAGACGTTCCCAGTTCACCCGAACTACACGTTTAGACCTGGTAAACTAATCAAATGTATAATGTAATTGCCACAGCTCATACCTTTTAGTGACTGTAACCTGGAGTGTGAAATACACTGAACAAAAATATAAATGCAACACTTTTGTTTTTGCTCCCATTTTTCATGAGATGAACTCAAAGATCTAAAACATTTTCTATATACACAACATAACCATTTCTCTCAAATATTGTTTGCATATCAAGATGCTGATTAGACAGCATGATTATTGCACAGGTGTGCCTTAGGCTGGCCACAATAAAAGGCCACTTTGAAACGTGCAGTTTTGCTTTATTGGGGGGGTCTGGGGGGGTCCGAAAACCTGGTGAGTATCTGGTGTGACCACCATTTGCCTCACGCAGTGCAACACATCTCCTTCGCATAGAGTTGATCAGGTTGTTGATTATGGCCTGTGGAATGTTGGTCCACTCCTCTTCAATGGCTGTGCGAAGTTGCTGGATATTGGCAGGAACTGGAACACGCTGTCGTATACGCCGATCCAGAGCATCCCAAAACAGGCTCAATTGCAGGTCTCCCTTGAAAAAGAGATCTATGATCTCAATGGGACCAATCTGGTTAAATAAAGGTTTGAAATTAAATGAAATGAAATGGGTGACATGTCCGGTGAGTATGCTGGCCATGCAAGAACTGGGATGTTTTCAGCCTCCAGGAATTGTGTACAGATCCTTGCAACATGGGGCCGTGCATTATCATGCTGCAACATGAGGTGATGGTCGTGGATGAATGGCACAACAATGGGCCTCAGGATCTCATCACGGTATCTCTGTGCATTCTAGAGATGTTAAGATTCACCGATTCACATCGGTGCACCGGCATAAACGTTCAAGATGCGAGTGCACCGGTTGAAAGAGTGCACATCGGCTACAGTTTGGGTTGAACCGGGTTGAACTCGCGATGCATCGATTGCGTAGCGTCTTTGCATCGGTAAAAAAAACGATTCAAAATCCCCTCATCTTGTCAACGCTCAGCAGAGACGATCTTTGATATTTGCTTCGCCACTACGGAGAGTCTCAGTTATCAACACACACGGAAGTTGAGGAGAAAGAGAAACGCAGCGCACCGAAAAATACCTACAAATCAAACGTTTGGCAACATTTCGGATTGTTCAAGAAAGACGGTATAATAGTCCTTTATGCTATATAGTTGACCGCAGGTCATGGAGAGTAATAAGGTATCCGTAGACCTTTGTATGAGGTATCTTTATTACTTAACAGGTCTACAGCCATGATACATAGATCCGTCATAGATGTGGGCTTGCATACACACAGTATCACTCCGCAGCCGCACCCCATCAGTAACGTCCTGATGGTATATGTGCGCGGCACTATATACTACAGACGGTCAACTTGAAAAATGACTCGCAAATTGTTAACGATGCCGAGCCGCTTTAAAGTACACACGTAGTAGGGATGCCAGCGATTATTCGATTATTCGAATATTCGTTACAGTCTCCATAATCGAATATTATTTTTAAAAATCGATTTTATTTATATATATTTTTTTTATTATTTAAATTTTTTTTTTTATTATTTATGTTTTTTTTTTTTTTTTCTGGCTTAGTTTCAACCAAAATATATATATATAAATATATATATGCTAATAATAGTAATAGTATTAATAATTGTAAATGGCCATTGGTCACACCACCAGTTTGTTTTACTGTAAACTTGGAGGAAGCCTGCGTGCAGAGCAGACTGCTGCTGCAGCAGCTACACACCGACCCCGCCCCCCCTCTCCCTCACACGTGCGACTAAAGATGAACAAAGCGGCAGGTAAAAAGAGTTCCTCCTCGAGGAACTACTTCGAACTTACAAGTCCAAAGGAAGTTAAATGCAAGCTCTGCGAAAAGACGTTGGTCTATCACAGCTCAACCTCAACAATGCGTTCGCATTTGAGTGCGAAGCACGCCAACGAGGTTACAGAGAAAGACGCAGCACAGCTGGCCATTACCAACTTCACTTCAAGGCCACGTCGTTGTGATGACATGCTTGTTTGTTGTTTGTGCTGTTAAACATGTTACAGTAAAGACAACAACGGAATTCCTTTTGTCTGATTCTTTTTTTTTTTTTCGTCCTTTTTTTTTTTTCTCCCGTGGGGGAGGGGGGGGTCGAATAATCGACTAACACGTAGTATGAGGAACTTAGCGACGCACATAAAGAGGCGACATGGGGTCTGCGGCTGAAAAGAGAAACCTGAAAGTTAGACAAATGAGTTAAATCACTCAGTGAGGTGTTCCTGTTAGAGAGAGTGGTGTTTAGTTTACAGCAGCCTGTGACGGCCAATAATAATTTAAATGTCTTCCTTACTGTAAGCAGTTATGAAATAGCTGTTTGTGAAAGGTTATTTGTATTCTTTATTGTTCATATATAACCTACTGCTTTCTGCTCACTGGTGAGTTAGCCTATGAATGAGTGTTAAGCACATCAGGCTGGCAGCTGTATGGGCATTGCACTATGGTAGCTGTTATTTGCACTCATGAGCAATGCATCCTTACATTGTTTAACTGTGAGGTGTTATACAATTGTCTTGTACTCTGGAGAGCTTTTAAAGGTAAACAAATAAACGGCATGATGGGATGTGCAGTACCAAATATGTAAAGCACTTTTTTGTTAATGTATGATTTGCTGCATATATGGAATAAAACAAAAATCCTCTGTCGTACCATATTGAAGTATCACTATTTTTGCATTGTGTTGAATCGCATCTTATCGCACCGAATCGCATAATGTTGAATCAAATCGTATCGAACTATATCGCAACAGGGGTGAATCGTATCGTATCGCATCGCCTGGTGTTTCAAATGTATCGTTAATGTATCGTATCGTGGCAACGTATCGAGATGCGCATCGCATCGGCCTCAGTGATGGAGATGCACATCCCTAGTGCATTCACAATGCCATCAATAAAATGCACCTGTGTTCGTCGTCCATAACATACGCCTGCTCATACCATAACCCCACCACCACCGTGGGCCACTCGATTCACAACATTGACATCAGAAAACCGCTCACCCACACGACGCCACACACGCTGTCTGCGTGTGTGAAGAGAACACCTCTCCAACGTGCCAGACGCCATCGAATGTGAGCATTTGCCCACTCAAGTCAGTTACGAAGACGAACCGGAGTCAGGTCGAGACCCCGATGAGGACGACGAGCATGCAGATGAGCTTCCCTGAGACGGTTTCTGACAGTTTGTGCAGAAATTCTTTGGTTATGCAAACCGATTGTTGCAGCAGCTGTCCGAGTGGCTGGTCTCAGACGATCTTGGAGGTGAACATGCTGGATGCGGAGGTCCTGGGCTGGTGTGGTTACACGTGGTCTGCGGTTGTGAGGCCGGTTGGATGTACTGTAAATTCTCTGAAACGCCTTTGGAGACGGCTTATGGTAGAGAAATGAACATTCAATTCACGGGCAACAGCTCTGGTGGACATTCCTGCTGTCAGCATGCCAATTGCACGCTCCCTCAAAACTTGCGACATCTGTGGCATTGTGCTGTGTAATAAAACTGAACATTTTTAGAGTGGCCTTTTATTGCAGCCAGCCTAAGGCACACCTGTGCAATAATCATGCTGTCTAATCAGCATCTTGATATGCCACACCTGTGAGATGGGAGGGATTATCTCGGCAAAGGAGAAGTGCTCACTATCACAGATTTTTTCAGATTTGTGAACAATATTTGAGAGAAATGGTTATTTTGTGTATATAGAAAATGTTTTAGATCTTTGAGTTCATCTCATGAAAAATGGGAGCAAAAACAAGTGTTGCGTTTATATTTTTGTTCAGTGTAGTATCTGCCAAAGGTGATTATGAGCATTTTTCAGACCTCAAAAGTGTCCATTTTAACAACAAGTGTCAATGCAACACAGAGGGTGTTTCTCAATTGCGAGTAAAGCTGCTGCAGAGCCACTATTTCAAGCATACTACGTCATTGAGTGCCGCCGAAGCACTGTTCCAATATCCAGCATACTTGGAAATCTACCGAGCCCGGCGTACTTCGTTAGGAGACATTTATTTTGAGGCTGCACATATGTAGACTCCGCAGTCTTAAAATCCCCACAATGCTTTGCGCACGGACCAATTTCCCCAAATCTGTGGCGGAAAATGTAAGGCGGGGCTTCTCATGTGATGCACACCTGCACACTTGCTAGCCTGTTCCACTCTTTGTTTTCCGAATGCCAGGAAGTATTCTTGCCTCGCTTCTGAAGCAAGACGCTCGGAAGACATGTGCTACCAAGCAAGCGTACTCGCGATTGATTAACACCCAGTCTCACTCCCTGATAGTCCTATAGCGACGCTTGGTCAGGGTCCTTTGGCGTGCAGTTGTGACACGCCAAGTCTCCTTCATAAACGGACGCAAAGAGCTTTCATCTGATTGCAATGTATTCCCATCAGCGGCGGTATTTGACGCTCAGAGAAGCACCGCATCGGTCCATGTTGGCGGCAGTTAAAGGCAATTCCCATTGGATACCGGAGGATTTTAACACCCGGAAGTAAATATTCTCCTTACTGTGGATTGATTTTACAGTGATATCTGCACTACTCATCAACTCAACATCACCAGATTATCCTTCTTAATTACAACGGACCATATCGCCTTACTGCCAGCCCACGGAGCTGTAATAATGGATATATAATGCACATGTTTGCTGTAATTCATCATTTGTAAAATATTATACTACATAGGCTGTATGATGTAAATCTTGTACCGGAGCAACCAGGGCGAACCAGGACCGACTCATGCTGGCCCCTCCTCTGTCCATATTGGAGAAAGTTTTAATTAAAAACCCCTCTGGGAAGGGCATCATATCTGAATTCTATGATCTCCTGCTGGCGTTCTCCTCAGAATCCTCGAACTCTAGACTCAATGCTTGGAAAAATGACTTACAGGAAAATCTAACATTGGAACAGTGGAGCACAGCTTGTAAGGTGGCCCAAACACAGACGGGTAATACGCGTCTAAAGCTTCTGCAATACAGGTGGCTAATGAGAGTGTACATTACACCAGAAAAATTGAATAAATGTAACGCTAATATCCCAGACACGTGCACCAGATGTGGGGAAGGAAAAGGCACTCTGGGAAGAGGTTAGGGTAACAGTACAGAATATTTTAGCGATCAGCTTAAAGCTGGAACCAAAAATGTTCCTACTTGGCCTATATCCGGATGGACATAACATACAACGTTATAAACAAGTTTTTATAGATATATGTTTACTCCAAGCAAAAAGAGTGATTGCCTTAACATGGAAAAAGTTGGGCAAACCTAGTATTGCACAGTGGTTTAGGGAACTTTCTTTATGTCTGCCTTTAGAAAAAATCACTTACATTCTTAAGGACAAACAAGAACTGTTCCAGAAGGTCTGGGGATGTTTTATAGAGTACACCAAGAACAACGACCTATCTCAATTTCTGAACTAAACTGGGGCAGGATAATGCGATAATTCTATAATGTGCTACAATATGGTAAAATGTAAATGACTGTGATATCCTCTGTAGAAATACGGTCCTATTGCTGGAAAACTCGATGATTGCAGATGTATTAGAGTGCCCTTGTGGTATGTACCAATTTAATTTAGTGTTGCTACTTTTCTTTAATGTAAAGTAGTTGTCCTGTGTATATATGTATTGCTTTTGGCTCTATGTCTTCATCCTATGTGATTTTTTGTAAACTGAAAATCAATAAACATATTGAAAAAAAAAAAAAAAAAAAAATCTTGTACCGTAAATGTTGTATTAAATCAAGTTAATATTACCGACGTAGATTAACGTTCCTGTAGCTTCTTATTGCACTTGCAATTGTTTTAGTTACTTGTGGGCTACTTAACATGAATAATCACAGTTACTATCCTTTTACTCCATCACATTTCAAAAATAAATAGGCTATTGTTATTTTAACTCCACCACAGTAATCCATCATCAGCTTTTTAGATAAAGTTTTAACTGACAATTGATCATAACAGGCTTCAACATATACATTTGTATATATTACCAAGTGGTTTCATGTACAACCCACACAAGTATCATGCTAAATGAAGCTCTGTTGCTTGGATATCACTAGATCCTGATGTCAGCGTAATATAAAAGTACATAACGATTGATGTGTAATTTAGCATAATTTACTAACTAGCCGCTAGCTGCTAACTGCCGCCTCGTTAATATAAATCCAGTACCATGCTGTCATGAACGTGCGGTGCTGTTACGTGTACGCAAATTGACGTGCTTGATGTGAACGAGCATTTTGGTTAAAGTTGCGCATGCTCTGAGTGCACATACGGGTACTTCTCAGGCATGCTGGGTAATCTGTGACATTTCACTCTCTCAACAGTTGGGCCATTTTGTCATCATGCACCATTGAGCAACTCTCATAGGAATGACTGAGGCCCCGCCTCCCACGCTGTATCCAGTTCTTATTATACATCCATGGATAAACCCCGTGATTAGTCCTAAAGCTCTGTGATTGGTTGACCTCCAACTGCATTCCATATAAAAAAAATGTTTCGTAAAAGATAACATCATACTTTATTCAGCAATGCTTGCTTTACTTTTTGGAAGTCATCAAATGAATGCATTGTAATAAATGGTTTGGCTGCATTAAATATTACACATCTGTCGTAGTTCTTTATTTATCTACAGACACCGGGGTTGCGTTCCAATAGTCCATTTAGCTTAGGAACCTTCCTAACCAAGTGAAATGACCCGGAAGTCCCTCAGTGGCAGCCATGATAAGTGCCGTTCCAATTCTCTAAATGAAAGGAAAGGAGGTTTCAAACTTCCTTTATAACCTCCCTTAGCTTAGGGACCTCCCTAACCGAAAGGAGAGGAGAAAATGCTGCCCCACAATGCATTGCAGCCGCATCAACAGTCGGCCGTTCACGGAAACAACCAATTATGACCGAGAAATTATATCATGAAAGTTACGGTGCTTATTAAGCATTTTAAAACGTATGTGGTAAATTGCCAAAGTGCTTTTTTCTGAACGTTCATCAGTATTATAATCAAAAAGAGAAATATGAACGTTAGTTTTGACTGAAATGATCAAATAAAGTCAACATTTCACAGTCTTTACTGAGCTGTGTGGAGTTTGTTCAACTTTTAAAAGATGTTTGAATGGTGATATACACAGTGATGTTAAGGACTAACGTTTATAATAAATACTTTTGTGTTGATTTTAAGATATTTTCATAGTTCATACAATACGTATTGGGATCATTTGTATTAATGTGGACCGGAGGGAGAGGGTGACGAGCATAAGTTTCACTTTCCTTTTTTATTTCAATTCCAACTTTGGTCATGAAGAATATGTTTCTCTGTTGTCCACGTTCATAAAGCATAAAACAAAAGCATCAGAGCACGGTGCAGAGTCTCTAGATGAGTCCGTCGTTCTTATTAAACATCCATGTTGTAGTCCGCTGTATAGAAAAACTGTAGTTTCCATAGTTTCCCCATAGCAGCAGACGCACATTCATGACGTCCGCTGGCGCATCATAAACACGTCGGATAGTGAAAGTGCATTCGGATTCTCTAAAGTGCCGCAGTCTCTTCTCCTAAGTCCTTTTGAATTCTCCTATCCACTATCCCTTAACCCCGTGACGTTTCACTCAGAGGTCAAGGAATAGGAGATAGGGTTAGAATTTAGGAGCTGATTTTTGGATTATCGGAACGCAACCTGGGCCTCAGAATAGACCGGAAACTATTCTTTTACCGTTCTGTATTAATTTCACAATAATGTTAGTAGTAATAATTTGTTTTGATATTATTGTTTTTTATTAACTACTAGACCGCTGGGTCATGTTAAGACCATCTTTTCTGTGTTGCTGTGGGGTTTTTCCATCGCTTTTGTGTTACAAATGTCAAAAGAATAACAAAATATATTAGGGCTGTCAAACGATTACACTTTTTAATCAGATTAATCACAGTTTAAAAATTCATTAATCATGATTAATCACCATTCGAACTATGTCCAAAATATGCCATTTATTTATGTATATTGTTGTGGGAATGGAAAGATAAATGAAAGAAGGCGGATATATCCATTTAACATACAGTATGTATTTTTATTATAACATTTTTCTGCATGTCAAAATGAAAGACGACCCACACACCTATCAATCATCAAACCGTGGGGTCTTAATTCATTACGTGTTGATTTCTATCAACGGGGGAGTACTTCAGGAAAGTCGACAGAGGGGGGGGGGGGGCTAGTGGAGTACTTCGTGACCACAGTGTGAACGTTGTGATCAGCTGTTTTAGCGCAGTTCTCCAGTGAAGGGGGGGGGGGGAGTCTCCCTCCGCCGGTTGGCGTAGTTTTGGCACAAGTCCGTTGTACAGACCGACGTTAACAGCAGCCCTGTCTGTGCACACGGAGACCGACTCTGTCGTCCGGTGATCTAACCGCCTTCTGGAAAAGCTTCACAAGTACGTCGGTACGCAAATGCGCTTTGTGACACAAGTGACGGTACGCATTTCAGATTAAGCACATAACCTGCGTACCAGTTATGTGCACCCCTGTACTACAGCAAAAGTATTCTCTGTCGGCAACACACTCTCAATCCCTAAGCGTCCAATAGCGACGTTTGGTCAGTGTCCGTGGCGTCCAATTGTGACGCTCCTAGGCTCCTTCAGCGTCATAAAGGGACGCAAATAGCTTTCAACTGATTGCAATATATTCCCATCTGCGTCGGGATTTGACGCTCATGGAAGCACGGCATTCGTTTATGCCGGCTGCCCTTAAACAATAGAGTCTGTCTGCAGACCGCAGCAAGGAGGCGTTTCCTATAGGGGCGTTTCCTATAGGGGCGTTTCCTATAGTGAACGACGGGAGCCGGCTCTCGCCCGCGAACGAGCTGTTTTTTTTTGCGGAGGGATCTAGATCGGCATGAAGGCACATTATGCAATGTGCAATGTGGACATTATCCCGCTTATTACACATGGCCACATTCTCAACAAAGTAACGACATGACTCCCAATAATAATTGAAATGCTTATATGGATTTAGAAAAAGATTTTATTGATTTAAAAAATAGTTTTTTGTATTGATTTAAATTGACATGCATCCGCTAAGAAAAGTAGTCCGTTGTTACTGTTTGAACTAACGTAACAACGGCAGGAACTGCTTCTATAGTGTTTTTGATTACAGATTTGAAAACATCGTTGCTTGCTTTAAAAGTAGCACAATTCATTATGTCAAACCTTGAAAGATATCTCTGCCCTAATGCCCTATGTCTGGACCGCTGCGCAAAAAGGAGGGTTTCTGACCCATTACTTCTCTTCCTACTTTTTGTCCCCCTCTTCTCCCCGCTGCAGCCTAGCAGTTGATCTCAAAGCACGCTCCCCTCTCCTGCAGGGAGAAAAACGATAGTTACGGCTGTAACTACGGTTCTATGAGTCCCGGATGACCGCCAGAGGCGGTGCTTTAGCACTGGATATGTCCATCGCGCGCATGCGCAGCTCGAGTACCAATAACAACAAAGTCACCTGTGACCCACGTGACACCGGCTATATCAGAGTGGAGTGAGAACGTCCACTATCTAGAAGGGACTGTTGTCTAAGCAACAATGTACATGCTGTCCCCAAGGAACACGCACATTCTTGCCCCCCAGTTGGGGTAGAAAGTGCGTGAGTGCAAGCTGCACGGCCCGAAGCTCTAGCACGTTGACCCGGCGCGCACTCTTCTGGGCAGACCACTGACCCTGAACAGTCCTGCCCTGCCGCACTGCACCCCACCCTGAGAGACATGCACCTATGGTGATGGTCTCCTGGCGGGATGGGATGGCGCCCATGGGCACACCTACCAGAGATAGGCCCTGCCCCTCCAGCGTGACGGAGAGTGGAGCAATGCTGCGACACCCTGACTTCACTGTGCCTGTGCCACTTGGCGTCCAAGTGAAGGCTGTTCAGCCACATCTGCATGGGGCACAACGACAGCGGGCCTAAGGGCCCAGCGGCCGAGGCAGCTGCCAGTCTGCCCAAGGGCCGGAGGAACTGAATATAAGGCACCCTCTTGCCCGGCCCACGTGGAAGTAGGCATCCCTCGGTTGGGAACCACTCCACCTGTGCGTATGCAGTAGTCAGCATATAGAATGGCAGCACCTTCAGGAATCTGTTGATTCCTCTGAGGTCCAAGATCGGGCGAAATCCGCCGACTTTCTTGCTCACGAGAAAGTATGCCGAGTAGAACCCCCTGGCTAAGCAGAGGGTCTTACTGGGTTGATTGCGTCCTTGGACAAAAGGACGGACAACTCTTGGCCCAGAGGTAGGGCCCCTGCCGGATCGCTGACGACTGTCAATTAGACCCAGCCGAAGGCTAGGGGCCGGAGCTGCGGTCCGTACCCCTGGGTTAAGGTGAAAACCACCCAAGGGACGGAAGTACAGACTGCCCAGAAACTGAGCTGCTGCTGGGAAAGCAGCCGCCGACCACCCCCGGGATTTCAGAGCCCAGCCCCCCGGACCCTGGAGCCTCTTGGGGGGTTCCGGTAAGGCTCTGGGGAACGAGGCCGCCTGGAAGGCGGGCGACATGGGGCACGAAAGTCATTGGGAGGCGGTTGAGTGGGCCGCTAAGACCTCTGCAGACCACCCCTGTAATCCAGCGGCTGAGTGCGGCTGCTAGAGCGGCCCCTGGGCCTGCTGGGAGTGGGCACAGGTCTGCGAGGACCCGAGTGCTGCTGCCTGGTCTGCCTAGCTTGGGCGGCACACTCCAGTGCCTCCAGGGCAGCTGATCTAAACAGCTCCCCTGGCTCGACTGGTACGCGACGGAGGACTCTCCGTCAACCGGAGGAGGTGCGTCAGCCGAAAGAGGGGCGCCAACCGAAGGAGGGGCGCCAACTGAAGGAGGCGCCTCTTGGCCCTTCAGCCCAGGCTGAAGGGCCAAGAGGCGACCTCATCATGCCCCTATCGGCAGCTAGCCGATCCACTTTAGAGGACAGCCCATTTCTAGTCCTTCTATTGGGGGGAGCACACAAAGCCATCGCTCCCTCAAGTCGCCGGGAACGGCCGAATTGATCTGGAGGAGTACGTGACAAGGAGAGGTGTCTGTTGGCTGCTGCCAGACGTTCCACCTCAGTGATTCGAGCCACTCTGAGCACCCGAGGCATGCAGCTACAGCTCATGCAGGCGTTTACCGTGAGAACCTCCCTCAGATGCTCGAATTTCGTCCCCACTGCCCGCCAGAAGCGGCCGAGGCAGGAGGGGCAGCGGTCGTGGCCGTCCTCGGGCTCAAGAGAAACCCTAAAGGCGCTACATGAATGAACCATTCTGTAGGTAGCCAGATGCAGCGTAGCCGGGAGCAGGTGCGGGAACACAGCCTTCACCAGCTACCTGCTTAATGGAAAGAGTAGAGCGTTGCTGCTACTCGCCGAACAGAAGAGGGATGTAATTACACCCACGTTACGGCAGAGGGAGCGGGAGCGAGATCACTGCCTTCACCTAGCTGGATTAGTAAATAAGGCAGTTTACCAAGAGCGGGGGCGAAAACACTGCCTTCACTGGCTGAGCTAGAGGCGAGTGCCAGATGCAGCGTAACCGGGAGCGGGTGCGGGAACACAGCCTTCACCAGCTACCTGCTTAACGGAACCAGGCAGTTTAGCGTCTACCAGGAGTGGGGGCGAGAACACTGCCTTCACTGGCTGAGTTAGAGACGAATGCCAGATGCAGCGTAACCGGGAGCGGGTGCGGGAACACAGCCTTCACCAGCTACCTGCTTAACAGAAAAACAAGGCAGTTTGGCATCTACCAGGAGCAGGGGCGAGAACTGCCTTCACTGGTTGAGTTAGAGACGAATGCCAGATGCAGTGTAACCGGGAGCGGGTGCGGGAACACAGCCTTCACCAGCTACCTGCTTAACAGAAAAACAAGGCAGTTTGGCGTCTACCAGGAGCGGGGGCGAGAACTGCCTTCACTGGTTGAGTTAGAGACGAATGCCAGATGCAGTGTAACCGGGAGCGGGTGCGGGAACACAGCCTTCACCGGCTACCTGCTTAACGGAGAAACAAGGCAGTTCCGCGTCTACCAGGAGCGGGGGCGAGAACACTGCCTTCACTGGTCGAGTTAGAGACGAATGCCAGATGCAGCGTAACCGGGAGCGGGAGCGGGAACACAGCCTTCACCAGCTACCTGCTTAACAGAAAAAACAAGGCAGTTCCGCGTCTACCAGGAGCGGGGGCGAGAACACTGCCTTCACTGGTCGAGTTAGAGACGAATGCCAGATGCAGCGTAACCGGGAGCGGGTGCGGGAACACAGCCTTCACCAGCTACCTGCTTAACAGAAAAAACAAGGAGGTTTGGCGTCTACCAGGAGCGGGGGCGAGAACTGCCTTCACTGGTCGAGTTAGAGACGAATGCCAGATGCAGCGTAACCGGGAGCGGGTGCGGGAACACAGCCTTCACCAGCTACCTGCTTAACAGAAAAAACAAGGCGGTTTGGCGTCTACCAGGAGCGGGGGCGAGAACTGCCTTCACTGGTTGAGTTAGAGACGAATGCCAGATGCAGTGTAACCGGGAGCGGGTGCGAGAACACAGCCTTCACCGGCTACCTGCTTAACGGGAAGAGTAGAGCGGTGCTACTACTCGCCGAACAGAAAAAGGGATGTAGCTACATCCGCATTACCGGTAGAGGGAGCGGGAGCGAGAGCACTGCCTTCACCTAGCTGGGTAAAATAAAGAAGCTAACAGTATACGCAAGACGTTAGCCGAGCGGCTGCTGCTAACGATCAAGCGAGATCAAGTCAAATAACACACATGTTTAAGACCAGATAACTAGCTTCTAAAGAATAGAATAGCACAGAGCCGTAGTTACAGCAGTAACCATGGCCAGGGCTCACACGGCATCTAACCGTAGTTACAGTAGTAACTATGGCCAGTACTTACACGGCTTAGAACCGTAGTTACAGTCGTAACTCTGGCCAGTACTTGCACGGCTTGGATACTTACACAGCATAGAGCCGTAGTTACAGTAGTAACTCTGGCCAGTACTTGCACGGCTTGGAACCGTAGTTACAGTAGTAACTATGGCCAGTACTTACATGGTTTAGAACCGTAGTTACAGTAGTAACTATGGCCAGTACTTACACGGCATAGAGCAGTAGTTACGGTATTGCCTATGGCCAGTACGTGCACGGCTTGGAACCGTAGTTACAGTAGTAACTATGGCCAGTACTTACGGCTTAACCCCGTAGTTACAGTATTAACTATTGCCAGTACTTACACAGCTTGGAACCGTAGTTACAGTAGTAATTATGGCCAGTACTTACGGCTTAGGACCTTAGTTACAATAGTAACTGTGGCCGGTGCCTAAAAGTGTCAGCCAACGGCTGCCCACTAGACAATATAATATTGGGAGGATGAAATCGTCCTTAATGGCCATACATGCAGAGCACACGGCACACACAGTGAAGATTGTTCTCTGCATATCGTCCTAGTGCTAGGAGTCTAGTACTAGGAGCAGTAAATACCACGATATAGCGCTACTGCAACCATACCATGCGTTTACCGGGAGCAGCAGCGAGAGCACTGCCCTCACTGGCTGAGTTAAATAATGAAGCTTAACCGTACATGCAAATGCTAATGATAGCTCGGGCACAACGCCACAAGCAGAACTTTCAAAAAGAGCATAAGGGCAGCTTTATGGGAGAGGAAGCGGGAACACTGTCGTCACCAGAAAGTCTAAGCCACAACAATAAGACGGTAATCAGGACAACTTGGCTGGGAGCGGGTGTGGAAACACAGCCGTCACCAGCAACAAGCTGACACCAACCTGTCTGTCGAGGCTCTGCACAGCCGGCGCAGCTCCTGGAGGACGCGTCTAACGACCCGTAGCTCCGACTGTCAGTCACGAAGCTCCCCGCGGCCAGCTGTTTGCAGAGAAATCCCTCAGATCAAACGTTCAAACCTGAACGCTGTAGGCTACGAAAACGTAGCCACGGTACCCTCGCGCAGCAAGAAGATGAAAAGGAACAGATCCTCTGACAATACCGGCTGATATAGCCGGTGTCACGTGGGTCACAGGTGACTTTGTTGTTATTGGTACTCGAGCTGCGCATGCGCGCGATGGACATATCCAGTGCTAAAGCACCGCCTCTGGCGGTCAGTAGGGACGAAATAGAACTATATTTATATACTTTATATAGGTTGATACAGTAGCCCCTTTTTTTAAATAGTTTTTATAGGTGTTGCCATTTGTTTTGTGTAGCGTGGTTCTACAAGCAAGTCAATGCATTAATTGGGTGGTATCAGAGAGTTAGACGGGTCTGTAAATGCAATGAAAACAATTGGCCACAGCAAATAATTTATATTAAACATGTAATTTTTACTTTTGAATACTTTAGTACAAAGGATGTCTTGAATAATTAAGTGATATATGTGTACACATATAAATCATTAGTCAAAACAGGGCTACATTTGATTTAATTAAAAGGTATAATATGTGGTAAACTGAAGAGCCCTTTGGGAGCCGAAAGAGCCGGCTCTTCTTGGTGAGCCAAATGATCCGGCTCAGCAAGAAGAGCCGGAATTCCCATCACTAGAACAATGACTTCTTCTGCGAGGATTTATAAAAGCAGCTGGATAAAAACAGTTAGGAAACGCCCCTATAGGAAACGCCCCTATAGGAAACGCCTCCTTGCTGCGGTCTGCAGACAGACCCATCTCCCCTTAAAGGCAATGTGAGCATCCATTCCCATTGGATAACGGAGAATTTTACACCCGGAAATAAGTACTCCTCTTACTGTCGATTGATTTTACAGTGATATCTGCACTACTCATCGACTAAAAAACACCAGATTATCCTTGTTAATTACACAACATTGATTGGTTTAAATTGTGTGCAATGCTTTTGTATTTTTCCCCTTCGATTCGGAGAAACAAATATGTTTTCTGAGTAAAGGATGGCAGAAGACACTACACTACCCAGAATCCCCAGCTATCATTTGGCCTACACCATGTGCTCTGTTGACAAACCCCGTTTTTTTCACCATTCATTCCGATGGCTGGCGTCTATGTCACGTGATCTTCAAATTTCTCCCTGCAGAAAAAGAAAACATGGCCGAACTTCGTTTTATTCTGGGTGTAAAATGCCTATTTTAAAGTTAGTTTGGCCATTAAAATGCGTTTTGATGTCATTTGATGCGAGAAATATGAGTTGTTATTTCAGATTATGTGTGCAGTGGATGTACATGATCTTTAGTTTGCTAGTTATTACGAAGATTACTTCAGGAAATCGCGACGTTTTCATTGTTACCAAGGTGGTTGCTAGGGACGCTGCTATCGATATTATTTCTGTTATGTTGTGTAACTGTTTAATGGTGTTATCTTTATTGCTACCCCCTTCCCCGTCAATGTATAGTGTTGGTCCACAGCCTAAACATATTAGTTTAACAAAATCCGCATCTAAAGATAGCCTACGTTATTTCCCCCCTGTGCAATTCCAGGCTCACATCTCACAGCACATCGTCATTAACAAATACCGGAAACAGACCAAAATAATAATAATACCTTATTCCGAGTGTGCTTGCTTTTCTCTTTGAAAGTCATCACATAACGGCATTGTAATACACGGTTCGGCTGCATTACATATTACATATCTGCCGTAGTTCTGTATTTATAGAGCCCTGATGAGAAGACAAACATGAGGAACTGAAAACGTGACGTGGATCATAAATATATCAGCCATTAAACAACATCTTACATTTCTTTTCACACAATACGTCTCCTTGCAGTATCAACACTAATTCGGCTCACTTTTATATTTGATCCAATTGGTAGATAGGCTATATTTACACCATAAAGGTGCACAGCTGATATAAAGGGACACCTGGTGGTTAAAGCATGTTATTGAATTTCAATATTTTTCAATAAAGTATATTCATTACTCGTTATTCTCTACTAATTGTTAATTAAAGACTGTATGTAATGACTATTTTGCACATCCCTTTCAAGATTTCAAGATTTTCTAAGGTTTATTGACATATCATATAGGCCTACACAACTGTGGTGTAGTTCTGCACTGAATGAAAAACTTGGGTTGCAGGTTCCTCAATAGTGCATTACAAGACATCTATCAATATTTGTGCATACCTCCAGCAATGTTAACTATGTTGAAGCACTTATTTTAACTGATATTATACATAATGTATTATACTCTTATGAGATGTATGTAGATATTTCATCTCCGGCCTTGTCAGGTATTGAACAATCAATAAATAAAGAACACAGAATTGTTGAATATAAAACACAGAATGTATGTGATTATACTAAATGATTTTCAAATAAACACAACTGCATATTTAACTGTTACACATGCTGATGTAATGCAAATGTTCCAACTTGGGATCAATAAAGTATATCTTATCTTAAGCTGATCGATGGCTACTGCCATATTTGCAAAATGTGCCTCTGAACCTTGACAAGTGCATGTTTCAGGCTTATCAATTAATGTAATGTAATGTTATCACAGGGGTCACACACATAAGACCAGCTGTTAAATAAAGCTCTTCTGACCTTAGCTGGCATGTGGGTATATATATTAATACTGCCCATAATGGGCACCATTTATTAATTATATGTTTTAAATGTGAGTGTTTCCTGTCCCCTAAACCTCCAGGGATGTACACAGTTTAATACTGGCAACTTCTTATTATGGGAAATACGAAAACGTCTTTTAAAACTACAACTCCCAGTAGAGACGTGCCATGGAGAACATGTTGCGAAACAGAATAGCCAGCATGTGTAGTTCTGGGGACGGGGTGGGGGAGGGGGGGGGCGCTGCCGTGGTTCCATCCCATTTCAAGTGCTGTTCGAGAATCGGCTTAACCCTCGGAGCACACTCTCCAATCACAGAGCTTGAGGACTATCACGGGGTTTGTCAAGAGCACATGGTGTAGTCCAAACGATAGCTGGGGATTCTGGGTAGTGTAGTGTCTTCTGCCATCCTTTACTCCTGGGAATGGACGCTCACATTACCTTTAAGGGCAGCCGACATAAACGAATGCCGTGCTTCCATGAGCGTCAAATCCAGACGCAGATGGGAATACATTGCAATCAGTTGAAAGCTATTTGCGTCCCTTTTATGACGCTGAAGGAGCCTAGGAGCGTCACAATTGGACGCCACGGACACTGACCAAACGTCGCTATTGGACGCTTAGGGAGTGAGAGTGTGTTGCCGTCGGGACTTCCTGCAACAACACCACGCCGTTATCAAAGATGTTCTATTGAGAAGACATCACTACGTGACAAAAGTTTTCAAAACCGTGGCTACTGTAATCAATCTGACTAACTGCTGTCTGTGCAATTTACTCCGCGAGTTGGCAGACTTTATTTTGCTTACTTTAACATCATTTTTCATGGTGGGGCTAAGCCATTTCTTGGTATGGGTGTAGCCTTCCCCAGCCATACCCTGGCGCTGCCACTGGTGGCACGTATGGGGCGGGCCATTCTGCACATGCGTTAAATGCGTTAAATATTTTAACGCAATTCATTCAAAAAATTAATTACCGCCGTTAACGCGATAATTTTGACAGCACTAAAATATATCCGTCGTAAACTAAACCAGAAACAGCAGGACATTTTATTTTGTTAACACTGTAAACTTGACTTTTTAACCCAAACCACCTACTGGTTAAAGCACGTTATTACACGTTTAGAGTAATTGCAATGCAGGAAGATTGTGTTGCTTTTTAAAATGCCTTTTTCTTAATGTCTTTCAGTTTTGTAAAGCACTTTTGAATGTGTTATATTTGATGAAAACATTTAAATATTAAGAGTACATACAAAATAGTGGGAAAGTAGAAGGTCAATGATATAAATATAGAATAGAAAATATCAAGAAGATACTGTAAGTGATCTCTACAATAAAACCGTTTAGTGCCTGATATTAAAAAAGATATTAATCGGAGGATGTTCAAAACAGACAAACTAATAAGGCTTTCTTCAAACATTAAAGAATACTTTAGGTTAAGGTCTTCTTTTAAATAAGAAAAAAGCTTTAGGGGTATATACAGATAAATATTAAGCCTGACAAAGTACTTAAAGTCTAATAATTGCATGGTTTGTTTTGGAACTTGACAATCAACTTTCCTGCAATGTTAACTATGTTGAAGCACTTATTTTAACCGATATTATACATATTTATTATACTCTTATAAGGTGTATGTAGATAGAATAAGAAATGTTCAGAATACGACAGTTTAATGGTGGAAGTATACACACATATTGACAGATGTCTTGTAATGCACTGTTGAGGAACCTGTGACCCAAGTTTTTAAACTTCGCACACTGCCACTCCAACATCCAATCACAGAGCTTGAGGACTAATCACGGGGTTTGTCAAGAAAAGCACATGGTGTAGTCCCAAACGATAGCTGAGGATTCTTGGTAGTGTAGTGTCTTCTGCCATCCTAAACTCCGAACAAATATTTGTTTCTCCGAATCGAAAGGGGAAAATACAAAAGCATTGCACACCATTTAAACCAATCAATGTTGTGTAATTAACAAGGATAATCTGGTGTTTTTGAGTTGATGAGTAGTGCAGATATCATTGTAAAATCAATCGACAGTAAAGAGAATACTTACTTCCGGGTGTAAAATCCTCCGTTATCCAATGGGAATGGATGCTCACATTGCCTTTAAGAGCTGCCGACATGGACCAATGCGGTGCTTCCCTGAGCGTCAAATACCGCCGGCGATGGGAATACATTGCAATCAGTTGAAAGCTCTTTGCGTCCGTTTATGAAGCTGAAGGAGCCTCGGCGCGTCACAACTGCACGCCAAAGGACCCTGACCAAGCGTCGCTATTGGACTATCAGGGAGTGAGACTGTGTTGGTCAATGAGGCAAAAACCAACCTTTAAGTAAATCATTTATATATTTTTGTTTTACACTTTTAGTTTTTATGAATCTCGCAATGTCTTCCCAACGTCCACTTTAATTTGGGCATTTACTCAATTAGCGAGACTTTTTCATGAATTTGACCAATAATATAGGTGTATTTGGGAAAAAGTATCCTGCCTAGTGCAGCTATACAGTTTGAATGTATACACTAGCCTTTAATATTATTTGTTTGTCTCACAGTCTCGGCCTGGTGGCTCCGCTGATGAGAATTGTTTGTGACAAAGGGTCATTGGCTGTGCATGACGACAGACATGCCTGTATGTGCTGATGGGCTGCCTCCTCTGGCACTGTTAGTCTAAATGTAGACTGGCACTGACACTAATGTACACTGATAAAGCTGTGAGAGTCAATAGTCAGGGAAGCGAGGGTTGGGGAGGGGGGGACAGTGGTTTCTTAATTTAACCTCTTTGTCCCATTTGTCAGGCGCGGGAACTCACATTGTCACAACGGGAGAGCTCTCCTTACAGATGGTGATTCCTAACAGGTGAAGGTTCAGTTATTGGCAAGCTAAATTGAGGACCATAGACCTTTTTATTTCAACTGACATAATGATGCTGAGGGAGATTTGACCCTGTGATGCATTTTCTCTCCCAGTGAGAGCAGCAGATTCATGCATGATGATCACCAAGGACACTGGCTAATGTGGCTTTAGGATGGTATAAGTCCTATAGAAACATGTCAATACAGATTGCAAATAAACCTTGTCTATACAGTTGCTCCTTTTGTTGAATAAAACAAATATCAATTTCGTATTACATTATTTAACTTAAAGGGTTTCTGTATCCTTGGGGATACAGTCATTTGACAGACTGTGTCCATTTGTAAAATGGGTGTAGTAACATTGTAACAACAGTGCCATATGGGTTTTATTTAGAAAATGGCAATAATGAATTTTCCAAAAAGCTGTGATATGTGATTTCCCATTTAAGGGTTACAAAATTGCACTCCTGGTGGAACCATGTTCATATGTCTAAAAATCCTCTTTCCAAACTGCATCACACTGAAATCAGTCTTTTATATAAGAATATGGCCAATAGTATTAAACAGTAAAGGTAACTTCATATTTCAGTCTAACAATTGTTAAACGAGAACTGTTAATATATGTAAATGTAAAACTAATGATCAGGCAAATGTAATAAATCAGCACAGGAAATAAGGAAGCTAAATTTAAAACATTTGTGTGCTTGCTTCATTAAGTCTGACAAACCCAGCCACCAGGTTCAGCCCTGTGGTGAAGTTACAAAAACATCTTCAGTTTACAATATGTTTAGGTATTGCTGCAAAGTAGAAATGGTAAGCTTCCTACAAACCCAGACGCACGATTACTCATGGGATATCATTTGAAGAAAGGCAGTTAAATGTCCCATTTTAAAGTCACATTTTACCTAAATATATGTTATTTCTAAAATATAATAAAGCCTTTTTATACTTACACCTCATACTTTCACAAATCTGTGGAAACCTCATTAAGCATTGTGGAGCCTTGCATTAAAGATGTATCAGCCTGTACACATTTTTAGTCATACAGTATATGAATATTGATCAATATTCATATACTTTAATTAAAATGTCAATGTAGGAAGATTTTGTATTTCTAGCACAGCTTTATGTTCATAAATAGTGTTTTGAAGTAAAACTCAAAGAAAGCAGACAACATGTAAACAGTAAACCCGACCAAAACAAGAAGAGTATATTATTGTATTAATCTGTTATTCTATTTTTTTATGAAACAACAATCTGTAGCTGTTCTAAAGAGGACACAGGATGAACATTGTGACTGTATATGCATTCACATCATGTGCTCGTTATAAATCATGTCCTTGAAATCTATCTTTCTGTTCTTGGGGCCACGCCCAGTGCCTGTGTAATTGAGGATCTCAGGGATAATGTCAGTTATAATCTCTTTCATCATCCCGCTCCCAGAGGGAATTCATATTCCGAGAGGTTTTCATTTTGTGACAAGACAGGACTTTGCCTTCGACAAACAATTTTCAGCAGATTTTCACCACAAATATGCACGGCAAATATCTCAAATTCCTCCACACTTGTTCTCACTGAAATTATAAATGTGTGGTTTTAGTTTCATTAAAAGTGATTGTGTGTCTAAGGTCACTCGGGCTCAGTGCTGAAAAAGCATCAGTCAACAAACGGATGAAGGGTATGCACACTAACTATGCCCCTCCTACACCCACACACAGACATACTCACACACACAACGTATTTGACGCTGGGTAAATGGTCGCAGGGACACAGTATTCCCAGCAGGACTTTGTAGATGAGGGTTGTCAGCACTTTTCTCACCAGAGGGTTTAGAGCTTTCGTTCTGCTCTGGGATGGCTGAGTTTAATTGGAGAACGCTAATGCGCAGCTGGATAGCAGAGCTGCTCATGCCATGACCGGCTCTGAAAATGGGAGGGCGTGAAAGCAGGGGCTGGTGTGTGTGTGTCCCCACAGCAATGCCATACTGCAGGGATTCCTCAAGATGCCACCAAATGTATTCATGGGATCGGGGCCCTTTGTTTATGAGCCGTCTCATTTACAAAATAATAAGCCAATACTAATTTCAGTGGATTGATCCTGGGTTAATCCAAATAATTGCCAATTCATTATAATTTCACATTCTCTGGAAATAGAATTGCCTTGTTTGTCTATGAGTGGGGTGCAAACTGCATGCCTAATCGATCAGGTAATGTGAAAAACATGTTTTTTTCAAACACAGGCGAAACTGAGCAAACAATGTCAAACTATTTTTCAGAATGGAAAACTAAATGGATAACTACTACACTGCATGATTGTATCACATTTAAATCCAGAGAGAGGCCTCTAAAGTCTTAAAATAATAAAAAAATAACAGTGTGTCAGGACAAGTCGATACACAACATAAAAACCTTGGGTGGGAACAAATCATTCTGAGATTCTCTCTACAAACAACTTACTTTCATTTTGTAGATGATCAATAGAGTCTGGTGGGTTTTAGATTTGTGCTTTATGACTTTCTTTGATGACGCAAGTAGCAAATAATTTAGTACGTGCTCAGTTTTGACAGAAGAGAAAAGTAGTGTATAGATATGTGTTTATCTTACTAAACTCTTTATTTATATTGCTTTTATCCTATGATGCAAAAATATGAGCAATATGTGATGTATATAAATGCTGTTTGACTCAAATGAATCGACTTACATGTTCCATAGGATTTGTAATGAAATGTCAGTCTGATTTATTTATTTTAGGTAAAGTATACTGAAGAAAAAAATACATTGTGACATGATGTTTTTATTGACATGTATATATGTATTGTCAAGGTTAAAGCTAGGGTTGAATTTTTTTGTTTTGTTTATACCATTTGTCGATAAATGCCTTTACGACCCAAAAGCAATCAATACATCCTGGACACTGAGGCTGTGTCGGGACTATAATAAGCCTGTCCAACCGTATAATTTGGCAATCTTTGCGCATGACCCGAGTCTTCCACAACACTAGGTCAATACAATTTTCCAATACTACCATGCTAGGTCAACAGCAATTAGTACTAACAATTGCCATGTTATTTTGGATAATCTGTTTTCTTCACACTTGAAGGCGACATAAGGGTAGTTGAATACTTCTGGCCATGACTAAGATGTGCTGTTTTCCTTCTCCAACGCTCCAGCCGTAGTCAGCTAGTAGTCATATGTTTTGGGGGAATGACTCTGGAGAACTCTGGACTTTTTCTGTTTGGATACTTTTCAAATCTATTTTACCCCTGTTGGTTTTTCCAAAGTAGCCTGCAGCCACAATGCCCACCGGATTATCATCTAAACACTGAAGATCTTTTTTTTTACCGCCTTTGATTCAGTTCTTCTTTTCTCTGGAGTGATAAAAAAGCGGACTGTGCTCTTTATTTTAAGATCCCAAGGATGGTGCATCACAGTGGAGACTTTAGGGGTGAAACATTTCTTGGACCTGGGTTAAGTTCCTGCAAGAGCTTCCTGAAGAATCCCTTTCGCAATAATTTTGTCACGATCTGTCTGTGTTGCGTTGTGTCTTGTCTAGATCTGTCTTTGGTTTTCTGTCTGCGTTGTGTCTTGTCAAGATCTGTCTTTGGTTTTCTGTCTGCGTTGTGTCTTGTCAAGATCTGTCTTTGGTTTTCTGTCTGCGTTGTGTCTTGTCTAGATCTGTCTTTGGTTTTCTGTCTGCGTTGTGTCTTGTCAAGATCTGTCTTTGGTTTTCTGTCTGCGTTGTGTCTTGTCTAGATCTGTCTTTGGTTTTCTGTCTGCGTTGTGTCTTGTCTAGATCTGTCTTTGGTTTTCTGTCTACGTTGTGTTTTGTCTGGTTTAGATCTGTCTGTGGTTCCCTGTCGTTAGTTTCCCTGGTGTGTCTAATTTACCCGATTGTGTTCACCTGGTGTCCCTGTGTTTTCTCCTCCCTCCTCACCTGTGTCTTGTTTGTATGATTAGTCTTGTGTGTATTTAAGTTCTGGTTTTTCTGTCTGTCTTTGTCGGTTCGTCTTGTGTAATGACTTGGTCTTCGGTGAGTGTTCTGTTCAGTCTTTGTTAAATCGTTTAGCCTTGAAATTATTTTTGTCACTTGAATCTGCATTTGGGTCCTGCTTCCTACACACATCGTAACAAATTTGACAGATGTGAGGTCAGTGTCCTTCATAATGTAACATGTTTATCCTTCAGTCCATGATGTGTGTGCAACATCTGGAGAAATTCATAGGATTTCTGAGATATCACAGACACAAGAATGGAACCGACAAACGGACAGGCTGAAGGATAAACAATCCAAATAAAAAGTGTGATAGAGAAGCCAAATGCATTGTGTGTATCATTTAAAGGTCCCCTATTATACTGTTTTTCATCAATATATTATAGTTCTTAGTTATATACAAAACATGACTGAAGTGTTTGGCTCGAAATACCAAACGGATCATTGTAGCATCCCATAAACCCCTCTGTTTCAGCCCTGTTTCTAAAGTGCTGATTCTCTGTCTGTTACTTTAGATGAAAATAAGGAGCCCCTCCCCACGCCCCTCTGAGAGACATTTGGTTACAAAGAACTCAATGGTGCTCTAGGAGGAGATTCAGGTGATAAGGTGGGCGGGGGTTAGCTTGGTTGGTGATTGGCTAATGGTTACACAAGCCAAAAAACCATTATGCCATCAGCCAAATTCTGATCAGCTCATTTTTAGACAGGTTTTTATTTAAATGGATCAGGACAAAAAGTGAGCGAATCTTTTTTCCTGAAACTTTCAGAATCTCTTAAACAGAGGGGACACGTGATGATTTATGGAAGACATGGAAAAGTGGATTTTGCATAATAGGTGACGTTTAATACATTACGTTTCTCAGTCTAAAGTATCAAGTGTACACAGCTGTACTCACAGACTGTTGTAAAGCATAAACCCAGGCATTGAAAAAGGCCTAAATGGATGGCAAATAACTAATGAGATATAATCATGTCAGCAACACAGCCAGGTGTCAGCGCAGTGTTTCAACAACACTTGTGATACTCATCCATACTGGTGTTTGAACATTCAGTCAGCTGCAACATAACCGAGCAAAAACAGCCCAGTTATGAGAATAAAGGGATGATTGTAAATGTGAGTTTGTCTGTATATTTGACTGGTTTGGTCATGGCAGGAATATTTTCCCTAATTATATGTCTTGGGTTTTGTTTGGCGCTCCAAGTGAAACATGTGTCAACTTTAGTCGAGCTAGTTGTTGCCTGAGAGACAACATCTGAGAAGGCACGAATAAAAAAAAAGAGTTGAACGAGTTGAAATGTAGAAAATGTAGTTTCAGGACATCTTTGATCAGACAACCGAAGAAAATACCGCAAGTGAGGGAGGGGAACAATATCTGCAGCTTAAGTGGGCAAACTCTTCACTGATCATTATCACGGAGCTACAGTTTTTTCTGGAGTAACGTCAAGATTAGTAACAAAGTAGTGTAGCAGTATGGAATAGCTGACAATACCTTTTCCAAGAAAAAGGACGAGTCACTCAGCTAAGAAATGAAGTGTCAGGTGACCTCAGTGACATACAGATACAATGTCCAGCAGTGGCTGAAAACCGAACTATAAAAGTACTTTTAGTAGGTTTTGACTTATAACTTGTGTCAAAATACAATACAATCTTGTCATTTAACAAGACACTTTAGAGCGCATTAGCGTTTATCATATCCCTTAAGTATAGATTTGTATCTTTCAACATATCTTCAGTACATGAGCCTTTCACTTAAATGTCATTATGAAACCTTTTCCTAAGGGTGTAGCTGATGAAAGGCTGAAGGCTGTGTATTACTGTAACGTTACCATGGCGAAGTGTACAGTTGATATTTCTGCCATTGGATCTTTGAGAATTGTACACAAGAGTGAGTGTCATTTACAGTAATACATCTTTATTATGGACAACTTCATGTGACTGTACACATTGAAAACAGATAGAAAGAGCAAAACCCAACATATTTCTAGAAGCCATGAACAATGATGATCCAAGAAGTAATTATGCATTAACACATCATGGGTATTTTTACATTACATATGCATGTTTCTGCAGGCTGTGTCTCTTGTGACAACAACTGAGAGAACATTTCATGTTGCTTACACAGATGAGTCCACTGAATATGAGTCTTGAATTGAAACCGCAGTCCTGTGAAGAGATCAGATGTCTTATATCAGTATTTAGAGATGTCTACAAACTGGCCTCAAAGCAACAAAGTGCAGCAAAAAACCAACTTACTGATCAATATGTAAAACTTCCCTGCTGTATCCAGCCTGAAGAAATTAGTAACGCATATACAAAATATTAATTAACCATTTAATCACTGTAGTTTAACGACTTGTGGTACTGGCTTTCCTAAAGTCTTTCATATTGATATATTTTTCTTAGCTTATCGGCAGCTCAACGGTTCACAGAAGCCAATAGTATCTTGCAACGTAAGCTACCAATCTTTCTTTCCCAAGTTTAGAGATTATTGTGGCCTATAAATCAAACTGACTGCTTAACGAAATTTGAATGCTAATGTGTTTCACCAAAAAGTGTGACGGAACTGGGGCTGCTTTGTCAGAACTACTGTTCGGCTTCAAATTCAATGCTGGTCTGAAATTATGAGCACCATAAAGTTTAAGCAGTATAATCCAAACATGTGAGCTACACACAAAATCACGGCGGGCACAGCCGTATCACTTCTCACTTGTCCCCACTTACTTTAATACGGCCCAGCTGTGGTTAGTATTCTGTGAAGTTACGCTGTGCTGAATGGAGTAGCATCACTATGAGGTGCTCTTACACATTCACTTTTGAATTTACGGCCCATGAGAAACATATTTTAAAACACAAATCCAGCCATATTTCATCTTCAGAGTACTTTGATAGAGGACATGTAAAATTCCACTCCCAGCTCTGTGAGGAGGGGGGAAAAACTGATGGCCATGCATGTTAAAAGCCTATGTTCCATTAAAGCCCCTTGGGCTACAAAGGGTTCTTTTAGCAAATGGATGGCAGCAGCTGCAAACTCTGGGCTGTTCTTAATGTGCAGGGTGCAGATGTCTGCACTTGAGTCCCACAGTCTGAGACAGATCTGTCTGGCTCTACACTGAGCCTCTCATCATATCATTGCAGCTTCATTAAGCACTGAACTCAATACCAACATCTGCCTGGCGGTTTTTGCTCTCCAATTAAAAGGGAAAAACACTTATAAAGGTACAGTTATAACCACTGGAGACATTTTGCTTTAGATTATATGCATCCTTTTTTATATTAATGTATTAGCCTGACTAAAATGATCATCATGATCCTATACTACTAACCTTTTCTGTGGCAAAAGCAGTTTTGTCAACACCTTTAAGAAATGGTGTCTGAATTAAGGGGATTTCCTAACCATGACTGATTGTATCGGCTTTTTTTAAATGATTTGTTTAGTCTCGCACTCAGGCTTTAAAAGCAGAGCAAACAATGGAGGGTAGCGTGGATGCATCCCAAGTTGATTTTGATTCTGAAAACTGGAACAGCAATGAAGGTGGAATACACCACTGTGACTCATCTCATAGCTGGATAGGAGCAGAGCGACATATGGGTTTATATGTTGGCCTCACCATGTGTTGAATTGTCAAACCAGAGGAACATTTAATTGAAGAACAAACCTTTTTATGTTTTACACTTAAGGCTCACAGAAGGTGATTTCGCTGACAAATAAATCCAAATAAGCACCTGCATGAGGCGACAGGGATACAAGAGCTGCAATTACCAAAATCAATACACAGGGATAGTAAATGTGTTGCAGACGTGAACCATATTCGGTACATCTGTCCAATCAGCAAACTTGGACAGAACATTGTTGACTATTGAACTCATTTAATGCTTAAAACAAATACAAGTTACTTCACTGGGTCATCACAATTGAACAATAGATTTTTTTTTTTTCATATTTGTAACACCCTCAGAAATATACATTCACATGGCTGCATACAGACACGTTCTCTCTGCTGATTTTCTTCCAATAACATTACATCGACAAACTGTATGCGTCACCCTTTTGTATGACAGTGAAGCTGCTAGTGGCATTTTTAAAAAAACGTACCGGAGGAGCGTTTCTAGGGTTGGACTTTGGAAATAAGCTATCCATCGACTTCATCTATCCATCACCAAGTCTCTATGTTTGCAGTCAAAATAGGTATATTTTACATGACAGGGTCCCTACGCAGTTGTCCCTAAATAAATCCCAACTATAATCTCAACCGTATGTACAATATTTACAGTGGAATGTTGAACATACTGAATACAAAAAGTAGATTAGGATGGAATGAAGTTACAGTCAGTATTACAAAATAGAAACTCATAACACCCTGACAACATGAAGACAATGTTAACATCTACCAGTATACAGAATGTCCACTCCAAAATGTTTTTCTTTCTCTACCGTTTTAGAAGCAAGTGCGGCAGTGGCTTTCTAATGGATGCAGACAAAAGGTGAGATTAAACCCTAAAGTTGTGCTTTAAAAAGGAGTCGGTCTGATCTCTACTTGGGGCCAAAGTTGCTTTTTTCAAATTGGATTTCAATCTTTTTTCACTAGATTTCATGTTTCAATTGTTGTGCTTTGAAAAGTCAGTGATATGTGACACAGTTTGATCTCTTTAGGGTCTTTATTGATAAGTGAGAAAAAGTGCTGTGTTACCGTGAAGCAATCCTTAAACGTTAAAAGGGCTTTTAAGAGATGAATTGATTTTGAGATCAAGACACATTGTTAGTATCAAATTGGAGCTCGGGGGAAATAACATCCCCACTATACTAACTACAATTCACTGCAAGTTAAGAACGATCATTTGTCTGATTTTAAGAGGTTTGCAGTCTGTCATATTTCAATATTACTCTTTGTTATTCTTCTGCATGAATAACTTAAAACGCTGGAGCAGCATCTGTCTCCTGTCTTTGATAGGCACTGAATGCACAAAAACATAAAAACGTTTTGTGTCTTATGCTGTGATATGTCTGTAGAATTTTTAAAATAAGAAGTTTCAGCAAAGCCGTTCACCTTTTATCAAGTGAACGATAAAATAAAGGCAATATAATTGGGGATTTGCTTTTGCACTTGGAAAGTAGCAACCCAGACGCAGCTGTTGTTTAGTTTTCTCTCGCTAAAACCTGTAAGCCACCATTTATGTTCTCAATCTCTAGTGGATACACCGAACAAAAATAAGGCTGTAGAAAATGAATCTTAACTGAAATCAACAGGCTTTTGATAAGACCCTTTTATCTCCCACTTCTGTAATGTTAATCTTGTGTTGAAAATACAATAGAAATTGAGGCTCATGATTAACATGCTCATCTAAAAACGCACAGTAGACAAGCATGGACTGTAAAACATTCACATCTCCAGCGATCTGCTCCCAGGGAGATGTTCTTTTTTCATCTTTATTTATATATATATTTATATACTTTTTTTTAGCGTTTAACTGCAATATTGTTGTTACCTTTGTTGTTAACGACAGCACTGACAAAGTGTCGTCTTTCGAGCTGCGAATGAGGACAAACACACTGGATTTTATACCGAAACGAAATTTCAAACGTACGCACATCCACTCCAACACAAAACATGCATAAAATAAGGCTTAATAACGTATTTATATTGTTCAGAGCGAGTCAGATGTGATGCCCATATCCACCGATTTACTCCTTTGCATCGGTTTTATCGGATATTTCACATTGAACTTTTTTTTTGTTCCAAGGAAATGCATTTTGCACTCTATCCATCCACTGGCACTTATTAATAGGGATTTAAAGATGCAGCCTATATTACGCCTTCTGACAGCCCTATTGGCAGATTCAGATGATTAAGAAAAGGACAACCATTCATTCCTTTAAAATCCCCCATACAGAATTTCATTTTAGAAAGAAAAAAATAAACAGATGGAAAATAAACCCAATGAAAGCAGCAGGTGACTTTTTATACTCCAGCATGGCCACCATTAATTTTTCAATTCCCTTTACATGATAAATGTTCTCTCAAAGTCACAAATGTAAGCATCTGTTGACACTTCTCTCCTATCCGTGTCCTTTGTGTCCATGGACATCTCCTCATGCTGTTGGTGTAAGGGCTCAATCCAATTCTTTCAGCACACAGTCACATATTATAAGGAGAGGCAGAGTCATATTTGGGAAATTCCTCAGACACTTTTCTCTGACATCTCTGACATTTGATAAAAGAAGGGTTAGAACAACACAATTATGACAACTCAACATAGAAAAAAAAAAACAGACATTTCATTATAGTGGTAAGATCAAGAGCTCGTCAACCTGTTAAAGTCAAGTGACAATCATGATATTTCAGAGCATTATTGAAGGTGTTTTTATGACTCCGAGACTCACCAAACCTTATTTGGACGTGGTTGTGATGCACCAATGAAAAGTAGACATTTTTGCAGCCCTTCTCTCTGCTGTACTCTTATTCACTGATGTGGAAACGTTCTTAGCGTTATTAAAATTTAAGGGGAAAATTATTGAAAATACTCAATTTGTATCTGCCACATGGCTCAGTAGGCCGACTCCCTCTCAGTTAAGTTAAACCAAGCCTATACACACAGGGGGGAGCAAGAAATACTAAGCATGTCTTTGGAACACGGCACATAACACATCTGCTGTAAATGCTGTACAAAAATGAGTTTCATGGACGCTAACCCCAGTGAGAAACAGAAATGACACAAGTGCTTTATGGCGTTTTTTTTGTTTTTCTCTGAAACATTTGACCACACAATTACAAACACATAGAACTCCACCTGTAATTATGTCGAACATTTAACCCTCATATCTCTGCTCACTTAAAAATCATACAAAAAGACTTTATAAAAATAACAAACGGCAATGGCAATAAAAAAACAGAAATAAATCCGCACATCCAGTGTAGGACTTTCACAAGTGTGCTCAGCAAAACCTCAACCTGCAGTCTCTTTTTATACATGTAATACATTTATAACATGGAAAAATACACAAAAAGAATATTACACCAGTATTAATCAACCAATCACCTGTCTGGACTCGTACTCAAGTCCGTTTACATACCTTAGTTTGTACTCTTTGCCCATTCACCTGATGGAACTGATACCAATGCTGTCATATTGAGAAGTTGATGTTTTGCTAGCACTTTAAATAGACGCTTGATTTTCTAATTGAGATTAGTTTGGATAGGGTCTGATATGGGGGGGGGGGGTCGAGTCAAGGGGGGAGGGGGGGTACTAGGTTGAGGATAGTGGGCTGTGTAGGGGGCAGCTTGACGAATGTGAGGGTGGGGTGGTGATGGAGGTGAAGGGTGCAGTGGAATGCAGGTGAGGGGGACCAAAGGGTTTGGTTGTAGCATGCCACTAAACATACCACTCTTTCTTAGAGATGACAGAGCCGTCGGTTTGAGAGATCATATCATCGGCTATCTCAGGTTCACGATCATACTGGAAATTCAGAGTCCGCTCATCATAATCTCGGCTCTCCCCTTCGTCCACAGTGAAATAGGGCCTCTTCAGGTCCTCTTGCTCTGGGTCAAAATCGGGCACGCTCGCCTCAAACCCAGCGGGGCCGCTGATCTGGGCGGGTTTCTTCTCGTCGTCTGAGTCGTCCGGGTACTGGAGGTTCTTGGGGATCGGAGGGTGTGCGGGCAGACCGCCGGCCTTGTTGTACCCGTTACCGAACACGTGTTTCTTAGTGCTGTAGTCTCCTTTGAAGGTGCGCTGGCGGCGGCGCAGGAATACGAAGAGCAGTGTGGCCGCCAGCCCCAACAGGGCGACTCCCGCCACAGCGCACCCGATGGCGGCGCCTGTACTGTGCTGGCTCGTCTTGACTTCAGGGAGCCTGGTTGGCGGGTTGTTAGGGAATTCTGGGTAGGAAAAGACAGATGGAAGGGAGTGTGTCAGTGCTCTGGTGGGAGGAGGTGCATTTGTGCAGGTGCAGATTTTTTTTTTTATGAAGTAAGGGAGACAAGGACGGAAAAGCAAAGGGAAAAGGAAGGACCCCCGGCGCCTTGACAACCCCCCAACCCCCCCAACCCAAAAGGAGGCCTCACCAAGTGTGGCAAGGCTCCGTTGGTAACAGGCACATGCAGTGTTAGAGATGAAATAAAGAGCCAGTTCAAACAGAGAGTAAACAACTGAAGAGATAAAAGTGAATGAAGTTTGTCAACATGCATCAACCGTAGCTTTTTCTCTTCTCTTTGAAGGTGGAAGAAAATGAAACTATTTAATAAAAAAACTGAGGATTAATTCACTTTACAGTTAATACATTCAGCTTAGTCGGTTAGTAGTACATATAATGATATATTGTAGTACAGTCCAGCATGAAAGAGTGCATCATGACTTATAAGCATCTTCATCATCACTGCATCAGTAATGAAATGGAAGAACACTTGCAGAGATGATTATTAGTAGCCAAGCACACACAGCCATGATGCATCAAGAGAGCTGATAAACATGAAGCTCCTGCAGTCAGGCAGCAGAGCAGACGGCACATAAAAATATACATCATTCAGTAAAGAGAAAAGTATCAAAGACGTGCTCTTATAAAGACAACAGAGTGACTATGAATAATTGCCTGCAAGAGACAAACAATACCCAAGATGCAAGAGAGTAACGGCTAACATTTAGCCTTGCAAATTCAAAAAGAGACATGTTTTAAATTCAGAACTGCCAGCGTCATACCATATCTGGAGCTAAACTGAAACATTACATTCATTCCACCATTTTAGAGCCTCCTCACGGGAAGGAAACAATGCTCACAACGAGCACAGCTGTAGCTTACAGTGAATCAAAGCGCTGAAAGCTATGTCCCTTACATATGCATCTTCACCTACAAAATATAAAAATGCAGAGCTCTTTGAAGCACAGACAAAATATACGTCTTTATGAAACATGATCAAAGCCTCAAGGCGCACAGGTAGCGCTTGTCTAAACCTGCACAGCACAGGCACATTTAACTTCAAGTCCTCAACAGTGAGCTGGAAAAGACACAACCAAAAGAAGATACTGAAGAAATGGTGTGGGAGAGGACTGAAGACAAAGGAGATGGAAACAGCGAGGAAGAAAGGAGGGAGAGCCCAGCTCACGCAGGGAAAACTACAGACTTGGTATGCAACAAGGCATGACACAGTCGGATGAGATAGAGATGTACTGCCATGATGCTATTTTTGCCTTCTGTTGTACCGATGTATTACCATCCTGTTATGACACATAATCTAGTAAGCATATATTATCTCTGTTCATCAGATGAAAAAAGATGGATCAGATCAAACGGGTTCTGCAATTCTCAGGAGGAAGATTTGACTGACATCATGTTCATTCTTGATCCACCATGACTTACATTTACATTAATAAACATCATCATGTCACAGCCTAAAATGTAACACATCTAAGAAAATGTGTATACTGTATTTGTGTTCTTATACAATTTGATGTACGCTATATGGAAACGTATGGCATTAAATCTAAGTATAAGTATTCATGTGTGTGTTTAAGATGGAGTTTCTATATTTAAAAAAAACGATTGAAATAATATAAACAAAATGTAACCTGAACAAAGAAACACTTCAAAAACATTTGTTCAGCATTTCTGAAAGAATAGCAAGTTCATACAAAAAATATCCTAATTATTCCTGTTACAGTTGGTAGGCAAGCAGCTTTTTTAGTATACAAATGTGCCAATTCAACAAGGAATAGCGTGTTTTTTTTTACCAATCACACATTTTCCTTTTTTTGGGCAACCAGTGCCTTCATTGTAGAGACAGGCTTAAAACCGGTAGACTGAGGGGATGAAACAAATGGCCCCGAGCCGGATTTAGACCGGGGTCCATTGCTTGGCGACCAAGCCACAGGTCATGGACCGCCAGCTCAACCAACTGAGCTATACAGCGTTCCACTTGAGACAATTTTGTGTAGGATTTATTTTCATCCGTAACATTATCCAGGTTTTTAGTTGCTTATCAATTAAGTTTCTTAAAACGCATCGATCATCTTCCCATTCCTAAACTGCACAAATGATTTAGGAAGATGTCAATATGTAAAGGCAACAAACGTCAGACAGCACGGTTTCCTCAGTATGGCCCTAATCAAGAAACTGTTTAATATAGTCAATTTCGGTGATGTGGAAATGTCTTTCTGGGATTGGAAACTAATCATAAGTGATGCAAAATGAAAGGTTTGAGTTGAACGATCTTAAACGTTCCTTAGAGATATACAACTCTCTCTGCTGCCTTGCAGGAAGTCATATATAGTTGAATCAGAACATTACGGCAAAAACAACCAGCCGATCTGAAAATCTCTGCTACTCATCAAGCACAATCAAAAAGACAAATTCCCTTATAAGCAGAGAATGATTTTTTAAATGACTGCCCTTATTGGTTAGATCAAAACCATTATACTCAATTAGAACTGCTTTTAAGTGGAAAAGATTAATCTCTGCATAACTCTGGAAGAAAGGGATGGACTTGGGCGAAGATGAGAGAAGCTTTTGAGCCGTCCCCTCTCCTTTAATTACAATGGCACCCTATCGGTCCAAAGGAGCGACGACCTCCCGAACACAGACACTCTCCTCGGTTGATCTTCCTCGGCCCCCTCTCTCCCAGGGCCGGCAGCAAAGCTCTCCAATTTCTAAAGCGGTGCTGGGCACAGTTTCAAATATCAGCTCAGGTTTTAATCTCACTACCTAATGGGATTATTCAGACAGAGGCCTTCATTACACACATGAATGAGAGAGCAGGGCCAGGTCACCCCTGCTCGAGAACACATCCTTCCAGCAAGCTCAAAGACGGGGTGAAAATCTAGAGGATGACAGAGAGAAAAAAATAATTCTCCCATAATCCTCTCCTCTACCAGCAACTGCCTTCTAATGCTAGGCTATGTCTTCCCTCTCATCGGTAATTAGCATTAGGCAGCTCCCTGTCTTTACATTTCTATAGTTGCCTTGAAATGGACTACTTAGAGGTGCGAAACACAAGGCGGGGTCATAAAAACTACAGAACAGAGGCAGTAAAAGAAGATGCAGTGAGCCTTCAAAGGTGCTCCCCATCACCTCCATTTCTATAAAGGATCAGGTGACAGCACCTCCTGACACCCATATTTCAAAGAATGTCAAAGCTAATAAGAATGGGTTATAGTCCATACAAAATACAGACATGAAAGCAGATGTAAACATGCAGGTATTTGTATGACTCTTTGGCCATCTCACCCACCTCCAAGGAGGTCTCGGAAGATGCAGGAATTTAGAAATGGAGCCATTAAGACGTGTTGCTAAAGGGATATCATGGAGGATAGAATGTTCAGGTGGCTCTACTTCTGTATTGGAGGTACTTGAAAAGCAGAAGAAAGAAGCTAAGAAACGCCACGCTGATCAGACCACTTCAGTGCAGTGAAGGCATGCTGATTTAGTTTTGCAACTCAAAGAGGTGCATTGGCAAAGAAGAGTGCCTGTTCTCACGGTATTATCCATCTGCAAGGTCACATAGCAACCTCCCATTCAGCCTCCTTGGCCTTGTATGAGAGAAGATAAGGAAGTATTTATCAATTTCACCAGCGCCGTGCCTTTGTTACTACGTACATACTATGAGAATGTGAAATAAAAGTATCTGCGAACGTTACAGAAACGCTAATAATATAACACATTTTGAAATGGTTGGGGTACGTAGGAGGGAAGAGGCGTTCCACCAGCACGCCATCGCTCCAGGCAACACCTGCCAACACGTAGATAACAAATAGCTCAAAGCAGCACCACAGCAGCTCTGATACTGTTCCAGGCAACACAAAGGCAGTGTCTATTAAAACCGCGCAGAACAAACGCAGATCGGGGGGTAACCTTGAGTTGCTACGACTAAAATGTACCATTGAGATTAATAGATGCCAGGATGTGCTATGAAAGGCTATGATTCAATCCAAAAGATGTATAGGTAATGAACAACATGACATACTGCGGCCGTTTAGGTGCTGCAACCATGCGGTTTAGTCTTGCATTAATCATACTATTTTGAACACTCACATTTAACTTGATCGAGTGGATGATTTACAACCCCGGACCATTTTCATTGACAAAATCTGTTTCCTTTACAATCCGATAAGTGCTCTCACTCTGACTCATTTGTGTAAAACAGGAGGGAGTCTTTAAGAGAAACACATGGTAAACAAATGATGCACACTCTGGTTCTTGCCAGATTGGTGGCTTCAGAAAACACACATTCAGAGCAAGGTTTTGTAATTCTAATGTAGGATGGAGCACAACACAAGCCAGCAGCACACTGTTCATAGGGGGCTTTAAAAGGGAGAGAAACGGTATCCCAACTCGGTCCTGCAGGTACTGTTCCTGGGTGTGCTCCAGTCATGTCTGCACACGAAGAAAAGGAGTACTAGACAGGTACAAACATTCCTGAGTCTTAGAGTAATCTCTCGGACAAGGTGTTATGACAGAGAGACTGAGAGAATGGGAGAGGATTTCAAAGGGCGGCGCAGTGAGTGGTGTTTAAATACGACTAAATGAGGAACACGCCGCAGACAACAGAAGGTGAAAAGAAAACAGAGGGCTACTCTAAGAGTTTGACGAGTGGCAACAAGGAGGAACAAGGAAGATGCCTCTGAGAGGCGGGGGAGTGACAACGGCAAATAAAGAATGGCGTAATGAGGACGGAAGGGGACAAACGGGGAAGACGCATGTATTCAGTATTCAGTGGTTTCAACGATGCTCATTACTCCCCTGTCTGAATTTGCCAGTGGTTGTGAAGTCATGGAAATGTAATGCTGCCACAACGAATAAAAGCTCATCACTGACACGAATTGAATATGCTGCCGGGAAGCAGAGGACACGGCAAAGCTCCTTTTCACCCCATCACACACCCGCCTTCCAATATCTGCCATTTATTCCCATTTGTACACATATATTTTTGCTTTTTGCTATCACTGATAGGCATGAGCTTGCCTCACAGGAAGGTAAATGCCATAACAACTTCAGATTAGTAATTCAAATGTGATTCCCCACAAACCAGTCAAAGGATGGCAGGCATGGGATGCGCTGAAGGAGATAACATGCATCAAAATGCTCGTGACATCATCGTTGGTGGGTTGTGAACATGCAACGACTTGCAGGACAGTCCAGTCAGAGAAACAGGAAACGCTTCATGTTTTCATCTCTTTAAAGCAGAAGCAGCAATCTCTGACTTTTGTATTCATTTGGTGACTAAGGATTCCCAACGTTGACAATGTTTGCGTTACCCTTTCGGTAGTTTATAGTTGAAATAAACTAAAAAGTCATCGAGAAGAAGCATGACTAAGATCACAAACAAATATATTCAACACCGCTACTGTGGCTGAAAATACTGCAACATACTTGTTTCCTTTAGGAAAGTATGTTTGTGCCCTTTCTGGTGCACATTAATATTGTCATTCTCTCCTAACAAACACTCAACACAAATTAGCTTTTAATGAGCAATGAATATTAAAACAATTAAACACCTATGCTCTTAAGAAACATGTTTGCAGAAAAGGCACCATTATGAATCCATCTCTGTTTCCCTGCTAGCCTTTATGTGGCTTCAGTGCTACGTATTGTAAGCACACCTTATTGGGTCATCAAACATGCAGTAGACAAATCTGCATGTTAGAACGCGTTAAGCCAGCTGAGGTCGGGGCCATGTTTGTTCCCTGCACCATCCTCTGTCGTTTTCTTTCAATCTCCTTGTTGTTATTTTGGAGCTGTGTGTGTAATGAGTGAATCACCACACAGCAGCTCTGGAGCCAGTGGTCAGACCCTGGGACAGCGTCTGACCTACTTCATCAGGCTGTCAGGGAGGCGTGACAGATCCAACACCACATGGGTGGACGGTGAGGAATCGGAGGAGGAGGAGGGAGGAGGAAGAGAAGCAGAGCTGCCACATCCCTCTCCTCTGCATATCCTCCGGAGAGCAGAAACAGCAAGCCATGCAGAAACAAATGTTAAGATAAATCACTAGGATCGCAGCTACTCTGCTCTCCCATGCTCTTCCCTAGTGACATTTCCATTTCACTCTCACAGCCGGGCTATCTCTTCTCCTCAACAAAAAAATAAAAAGTGGCCCCCTTTACACAGTAAGCATCCCCCTCCTCCATTTTATGCAAAATGAGCTGCAGCCACAATATCTTCCCCCTCAGTGCTCTCACAGGCAGAGCAGAACACAGCGGAGGCTTTATGGGGCGGCCTATAGTGCGCAAGCACGGGAGCGGCTCTTGCTAGTGTCTCATTTGGATAATGAGGTGTATTCTTGGCATGATCTGAGCAGAAAGCAGTCCCTCCTGTAGAGAGGATGTCGGGGGCTACGCAGTCCCTCTATCAGCCTGCAGACCTGAAATCCATCTTGGTGTGTAGATGCTGGATCAGATGGTTCAAGGGTGATGAGAAGTTAGTATTAAGAGCATTGGACCGAGCCACTGGATGAGCTCCTCAACTGCCAGCATGCATGCACTTGAAGTGAGGGTGCAATGATATACAAGATATACGCGTGTGGCCTTTGAATCTATGAATAATGCACGAAAGCGACACTGCAATGTGCTCCAGCTATAGCAGCAATTGAGACAGACTCCACCATGACAGGCGGAGACAAACACATTTCACATTGCTGGAGGAGCCTGTGCAGAGCTGACATCATAATGTCTCTTGTCTCTGTCAGAGGAAAGAAAGGAGACAAATGGCTGTTTGGAGCAGCTCTGCTGTTAGATGTCAGTAATATATGGTGCGATTACTGCGATACTTGTTTTATTCAAGGATGTTCCCGTCGCGGTTTCACGAGTTTTATCACACGAAGCAATCACCTTGGTCACGGTGACAGACAGAGCTAAAAGTCTGTTTCGCAGCTGATAAAAGTGAACCATGCCACCAACAACTAATGTTATTTACAGTTTGCTAGTTTATTTTTAAAGCCACTAACTGCAGTTTTGTATTGCTTTTGGTGTTTGGCAGCCCCGGTGGACCAGATGAAGCTTAGAGTATTACAACGGTAGACTTCTCGTCACAGAGTCTTTCTTCAAAAATCATGAAAATGTACCGTCTTATCCTCAAAGTGTATTTCTTGTTAGGAACTCAACTTTAGAAAATTGATATATTTGAGGCAAGGGGACACCATTTCGGCACTTTAAGCATTCTGGTTTCTGCTTGATGTCCAAGTACTATTGACCAATTGCATTTTGGCAGGCTTCTGTTAAAGGCAGGTTAACAGTCAGTTTGGGGAACAAAAGGGCAGACATTATTGGCAAAAATGCAATCCCACCAGCCATAGGATATTATCTGACTAGCGTAATATTAGCTTGTCAACTGGCTACTCAAACAAGCAAGTTGTATACTTTATTGTCTCTCAAATCCAACTCCGTTCTTGCATCTTATGCTCCTATTGGAATGGAAACAATCAGCAGCCCAAAGGAAAGTAATTATTGACCTGGATATCTGCTAAAAATCTCAAGATATAGCCCCTTGCCTCTGGGTTCCAAGATTGGTGAAGAATCAATTGTAAGTATAGGGTATAATTCAATAGGGTAATGTGGAGCCAAAAATAAATTCAAGTGAAATTGGTAAATACGTTTAAAAAAAGACTGTGTCAAGGAGTAATTTGCCCTGCATGTCCTCCTTCGCCCTCTGATACAGATGCCCCAACAGGCAGCCGCTATCTCCCTTAAGGAGAGGCTGCCCTAGCATTTTGTTGTTGTTACCAGTTTGTGACCGGGCAACTCTCGGTCAGAGATAGTTATTGTTGTGGGACACCTGGAACACATCCTTCTCGGGGTGTAGATTACCCCGAGCCATAAGCGACAACAACTGTGATTCAGTGTCCTCAGCTGTTTATTGAAGAATGTTGATTATTACACTCTGAACTAGTTAAAACCTGGAGCTACAGGACGGTGCTTCAGAATTGATTGTGGCATCTCAACCGTGTGGTCAACTCGTGGCCCGTGACATGTCTTGTGAATTCTCCGGCCGAAGCTCCGAATAAACCGTCAGTGTTTGCCATCAAAGCTCCAGCTCTCCTCCTCGTGTCTCTCTGAGTCCTGACTCCAATTGCTTCAGACGTTTCCCCCACAATGTGTAAAACATTTCACTACTACTGTGTCTCACTGTCTTTAACACTGACCTTTACATACTCACACCTTTACAACAATTCTAGTTCCTGTTTGCTTTGGAGTCCATTTCTGGAATCTAAATTCTCCCCCAAAAATCTGATCCACTGAAGCATGTCCTTCTGTCACATGGATCTAGTTATTTATTTATAAATCCATTGGACTGCCTATGCTTTATTCATTTCATTTTCACTGTGTGGTCCCTCTCAACTTCATTTTCTAACACAGGTTCATGCAAGCGTGAACAGATCTCGGCACCGGTGCTTGCAGGAGGATCTTTCCAGCTAAATTGATGAGAATGCTCTCACTCCATCCAGCTTAACCCGAGTGGTAAAGCCCTATAGCAAAGCTGACTGCACCTCTGCTCTCTAAAGCAACTCTGCGCCACAGCCTCGACAAAAGTGGAATGGCTGAAAGGATCACATACTGGCTGACCCCGAGCTGATTTGATATTATCCTTCACAGCTGATCCTGCTAATGTGGCGAGAATTATGCATTGTCTTTGACTCACTCCGGCCCCAACTCGCAAAGATTAACGCTGTTGTGTGGGATAGTCAAGGTTAAATAATATCTTATCAAGTTCAAAAGATTATTCAAGTGAGTAATATATTAATTCTGCGGTCAATGTGCTGCTCCACTGAGAGGAATGTTCCCACAAGTCACATTGCTGTTGAGAGAAAAGAAACACACATCCTCTTTCTCAGGGGTGATAATTACATAATTGCAAGGCCATTCTGACAAAACCGCCATTCATCATTATGAGCTGGAAAAGGTGGCAGCTTGGAATTGTTTCGAGTGTGATGGTGGGACAGCTGATTATCTTAATGAAAGACTGATTTGAGTCTCTTAAGTTGGGGAGGATCTTTGAGGTTAAACTGCATTATTCAGCTCTTTTCCTGTGGCTTTGTCAGCTGCAATATTTAAATGTTTTCCTATCAGGCAGGTTGAAAAGCTGCTAAGAATCAATCGTCAAAACTATCTTTCATTGTGAGGCTGTTTAATCATCTCAATTTTTTAACATGGCCTCTGATGCCTGTTAGTAATTCGCTGATTAATCAGACCTGACGATTTGTCAACCATCCCTCGGGAGAGTTCTGAACTGAATATGAATGAGAGAGGTGTTTGCTAAGAACAGGCCCTTTCCATGAAGCTCTTCTCTCTCGCTCTTCTTTTTTCCTTCAGCTTTCCTCTTTCACCTCTTTTTTACCTGAGAGCGAGGATTGATTAAAATAGGAGAGTGGCTCATTAGATTCAGACAAGCGACACCATATCTGCAGAACACATGTCCTTGGAGAAGCCGTCTTCGCCCATGTGCCTCACCGTAGGCAATGCCATTTCCACCGCAAACACTATCCCCAAACTAATTGAAACAAGGTGCTCCGTGGCCCCGCTATCTGCCGAGGTGACAGTTATGCGGCTCCCACAAATCTGTCCGTGAAAACTGAGGAGCTTGATTAAAATGTGCCTTCTTTAAGTGCTCCATCAGTGCTGTTTCCAACCGTGAAGAAATAGCTTTTCTGTGATACAAACAAGTTGTCACGGATATGTTATCTTTGTGACACTGGAAGCACCGTGTCAATCTAAAAATCAACTTCAAAATGAAAACAAAAAGCTTTGCTGCCAATCCCATGCATTATACAGCTAGTAGTAGTGCATTTGGATACATCTAGGTCTCTATAGTGACAACACTGTGTGATAGTGGCATAAAGTGCTTGATAGATGTCCATTGCTCAGATACGGTTTAGCGAAGATTTATTGACGGTAGAAACACTGTGGATGGCCTCTTAGTCCAAAAACATTGCAATGTGCTATAACAAGGAAATTAAATACTCATGTTTGGCACTAGTCTAGAAATGTTCAGCTCTGGTCGCTCTGCTGAGCATGTCCTGCAGCTAACGGCTTGGTCACCTTCCCTTTCTACGAAGGGAGAACACTTAGCTAGCATTACTGAGGCCCCCATGGTGCAGCCTTGAACAGCAGCCAGCAGTGGGCTCTCTCACCTGCCACGTCTCAGCCAGGCCTGTCTCAGGCTATAGGGAGGCACAAAGATGCTCTTTGAAGTTAATGAAGCATCAGCATACTTCTTTAACTCCACCACCGGGTCATTAAGCTCTGCCAATGTCAAGACTGCATAGAAGACTTCAAAAATAATTAGAAGGAAACGCCGTGCCCACCCTCAAGTTCACCTCTAAGACGCTTTCATGTCTTCATAACGGATGCAGTGTATGCCATTACATTCACAGAAATGTCTTCTAAAAAGGAACATTTCTTACATCCTTGAAACGTAATGATGTTCTTTGATAGTGAGGGAGATTATACTGAAAAGCTTGCTCAAGACGGACTAGAATTTCACAATATCAGCAGAGATCACAAGCGCCGTCCCACTGTAATGTATCCATGTTGGACCTGCATGAGACGCAGGGACAGCTCGGCCCCTGTTTGAACATGCTGCTTCTGCACTCTGCAACCTTAACCATACTAATGTTCGACAGTTTACTCCAGCTTTTGTGACCATGCAGCGATTTGACTGGGTGCCATGTTGGAGCTCTGAACTGTGTTTTACGAGGGTGGCTCCTCTCCCTTTCACTTGTCACTGTTACTATGGGAACTGGCAAAAATATATTTTTTTAAGGCTTGTGTGGGACCATTAGGGGATGTTCTCTAAAAAAATCTCGACTTTTGCCAATCTAACAACATAGAATCCATCTTGCAGCTAGCATACAGCCAGTTTGTTATACAGAGAGATGTTTTATTTTAAAGCAAAGGTTTTTAGGCTGCATTTGAAAGATTTCAGCACAGCATGGTAAGTGTCAGTGCTCTGCAGTGCTCTGTTAATTAGAGTGGGAAATATTGAATGTGATATTAATTGTCTCTATTTTATTCTCTACTAATAGTTAATTAAAAACTGTATATAATGGCTATTTTGCACATCTCTTTCAAGATTGCAAGATTTTCTAAGGTTTATTGACATAATCATACACATAACTACGGTGTAGTTATGCAATGAATGAAAAACTTGGGTCGCAGGTTCCTCAACAGTGCATTACAAGACATCTGTCAATATGTGTGTATACCATTAAACTGTCATATTCTGCACATTTCTTATACTATCTACATACATAAGAGTATAATTAATGTGTATAATATCAGTTAAAATAAGTGCTTCAACATAGTTAACATTACAGGAAAGCGATATATTAGACGGTACTTTGTCATCTGTAGATACCCCCAAAGCTTTCTTCTTATTTAAAAGAAGACCTTAATCTAAAGTATTATTTAACGTTTGAATAAAGGTTAATTAGTTTTTCAGTTTTGCACATCCTCCTATTAATATGTGTGTACATCAAGCACTGTGAACTGTTTTATTGTAAAGATCACTTACAGTATCTTCTTGATATTTTATATTCTATATGTCCATCATCTATATATTTTGTTCATCAAATATAACACATAAAATCAATAATTCAATAACATGCTTTAACCACTAGGCGGTGCACACAAGGTACACACAGCCATAATGACTTTGTATTATTAGTGTAGGACACTTATGTATGTATAACATCTAAAGATGTGTAGTTTTATTTATGTTTTCACATAATTTTACAGGATATTGCTATATTATTTCACATGTTTTACTTCTACACATTAATATCTGATTTGTATCACAGACAGAAAGGTATATCCGTCATTTAATGGCAAGCTATTGAAATTCTGATTCCATAGATGTGTCTCCCATCACCCAAAACCCCTGACTATTCTTTCAACTCAGTATTTACATTCTTATATTCAAAGAAAATCAGTAATATCTTTAAAAACGACAAGTCCCTTTCTATCAGCTGTGCACCGTTATGGTGTAAATATAGCCTATCTACCAATTGGATCAAATTTAAAAGTCAGCCGAATTAATGGTGATACTGCAAGGAGACGTATTGTGTGAAGAGAAATTTAAGATGTTGTTTAATTGCCGATATATTTATGATCCACGTCACGTATTCAGTTTCCATGGCAGTTCTTCCAGTTTGTCCAGAAGTCTTCTAATCAGGGCTCTATAAATAGAGAACTACGGCAGATGTGTAATATTTAATGCTGCCGAACCGTGTATTACAATGCCGTTATGTGATGACTTTCAAAGAGAAAAGCAAGAACACTCGGAATAAATATTATCTTTTTAATTTTTTTTAAATGTTTTTCGGACTTCATATCGCATAAACATCATATCCCAACGTGTTTTGCGGCAAAAAAATCCAATCACCGAGCTTAAACCATAGCTGAGGACCTTGGGTAATCAGTTCAGTGGCTGTGTATCTGTTTCTGGTTATTTTATTTTGAAATTCAGTTCCTGACGGGCGGCAAAAAAGCCCGAGATTATGGAATCAAACAAATAAATAAAAACAAGGATAATTGTATGTTATTGTTGAGTAAATAACAGTGTGTTATTTAGAAAATAATAACAAATTAGAAGGAGAAAAAGTCCGACATTATACGATTTAAAATGAGAGCTATCGTTAGCTATCAACGCCAGCTATCAAGCTATGGTAGCATAGAAGGAGGATTATGAGTTCTTGAACTGCACCTGTGATTAGACGTACAACGTGAAGTAACTGCTGTGACCAAGAGTTTAAACAAGATCCACTAAGTTAAGCTATAAGCAAGACAAACATGCAGCAGCAAAGACACACAGGAGACCCGGAAATGACAACACCTACATATCTAGTAAATATCAAGATATCAAAGATTGAGTTCTTTTAGCTCAAGAACACATTTAAAAACCTTTCTTTGACATAATACTAGGTCTCTAGATGACATGTAATAACTAAAGTGTTTTAATTATGGTAAACATGCAGAGTAGCAGGGAGAAAAAGCTAGGTCCCGCTGAGAGGAAAGAGTGTTTTCACAGCTTCAAATTCAAGCATTACATTTCCTTTAACCTGCTCAACACCCTGCAAACCTTTGCTTGGCTTTACATATGTATACATTCAAATTGAAATTGAATGTGCTCAAATGTCACTTAGTACAATTAAACACATAAATGAGGAGAATAAACAGAAAGACCACAGGGACAAAGTCAGTGTGGTTTGTTAATTTAAGCAATCAATGAAAAAGCAGAAATAGAAAATTACTTTGGTGCCTTTGTTTTGCCTACTCTAAAGGGATACAGTATCAAAGAGTACAATGTCTTTGGAACACAATTACTCAACACAAGCTGGTGCTGGGTGATTTCCAGACTGTAGATTACTTCCTCACTTTCCTGCTTGATAAGTATGGGGCTATTCATTCTCCTTTGACAACTGCTCACAACGCAGGTAATGACATCACACCATACAGAGCTGCTTTCTCCTCCTAGCTTTACCCCTAAGCAGTAGAGAATAACACAGTGAAAAAGAGGAAACAGGAACAAAAAAGAAAAAAAGGTATCGAATGATACTGTAAGGCACAGCTGTTCACTTCACACCAAGCCCAGCGTTCCCAGAGACACAACATGAGTCAACATGCAAAGCAATGCAAGTTAGAACACCCCCGCTTCCCAGAAAACAAGTAGAACAAAGAGTGAAGGGAAAAAGTCCTTCCAGTCCGACCAGAGCAAAACTGTCACAGTCTCCCAATACCACACACACAGCTGCTAGCAATAGAAAAAGATTCCCACATTAACAGTTCATATAGTGAAATCTGGTATAGCAAAGGCTTTTAGTGCAACATATGTCTCCTATGGATGAAAACCCAGAGGAACCACTGGGCGTGTGTGCCAACAATTATGTGGAAGGCACGGGAACTGAATCAGTTTTGTTCAGCATTTTTCCCCAGAAGACAGAAGAGACAAAAGAACGAAGGCAGAGCTCCACTACAAAAGAGGCACGGGCTGTTCGGAGAAATGGGAGCGTGATGCGAGCAAACTAGGATCAATACAGTACCTTCACCTCAAACCCCCATATTCCTTGATGTTATTTTAGGCGCTGATAATAGACCTGCTTTATATCACTCCCACACATGCGCCTGGGTGCGTAACAGGGCAGGGTGAGAGGGGGCGGCTGTTGTGTTCTCACAGTGTGTGTGAGTAGCGATGATACACAAACACAGAGGCTTTTTTTTAAGCTCATCTCACCTTCCTCACAGTGCAGTGGGGGGGCCACACAGCCAGGCCAGGTGGGAGTAGCATCGAGAAACCCCAGACTATCATCTTCCATCATGTGTGTGTGAATGTTTGCTTGAATAGGGGGTTTGATGGTTCTCTTTAGCAGGGTACTGTATTGACGCAAGCCATGCCGGAGTTACTTAAGAGACAGAGAACGGAAGCGAGCGCTTGTATCAACCTACCTGTGATGTTGACGTCCACAATGCCAGTTCGAGTCCCGATGCCGTTGGTCGCATCGCAGACGTAGGTGCCGGCCAGGTCGTAGGTCACAGGTCCATTGAAGAGCAGGGTGTTGTTCTTGATCTCCACATTACTGGGCAGGGAGCCATTCAAGCTGTGGGGAGAGACAGAGGCGGTAATACAGACACTATAAAAAGGCAGAATTACACCCTGTTATAAAAAAAATAATAAAAAACTCTCCCCTAGGAGCAGCAAAAACAATTCAAGGCACATGAAAAATACAGTCTCTAGTGCAAAAATAAACCTGGATGTGTGTGCGAGGGTAAGATATACCAGAAATATTTGACAGTGCTATATTTCAGCCATCATCCATCAAGTCCAAACTAAATTATGAGGACAGGGAATCCCAGCAGGTCCAAACAGGCAAGACATAGTTGTTGCCTGAGGACACAGGCTCTCTTGGCAGGTGGAATACAAAACAGACAGTGGTAGGAGGAAGGGTGGGGGTGGAGGACGGGGGCTTCTTTGCTCAACTACGGCACCGCTCACATGGCTGGATTGAAGACTCAGGGGGGCCTGTCAAGAGAGGCAGCTGATCAAGCGATAAATGTAGAATCGACCAAATGCTGGGCTGTCAATGAGAAGTGGAGCCCGTCTCCCTGCCTGAGGTGTTTGTCTTCATGGTTCACATTATGTCCCGCGTTCAGGCTTGCTCATGTCCTTTGATCAGGTCAGCACACTCTGAGGTCAGGGATCGCGAGCTCACTAAACCTCCTTTCTATTATCTGGACCCTTTTTGTGGCGCCCGGAGGCTTGAAAAAAGGTATCAAATTGTGCAACAATAAGACGTTTCCTGTTAGCTTCCCCTCGATGAGCTTCATCAGCTGCTGTGAATGGATCCTACTCAAGTGGAGCTACAGACTGTGATAGTATCAGATAGCTGTGACTGTGTGGGGATGCTGGGTGTGGGTGACGCTGTTTAAGGATTCTGCAAAAGAGGTTACACCCTACACTTTGTATATGTAAAGTTCTATTGATTACAGCCAGAGAAAAACAATTAAATGTAATATAAGAGAGGACACTAAATAAGGTATTATGCTAACAAAGGCCACACATCAAGCACTTGAGCTGCACTAAACAGGCCTTCAACAAGGCTCTTCACTGACATGGGGAAAGACACAGTGGCATGGTAATAACATGTCACTTAGAAACGGCCTATCCATATGTGGTTCAATTCTGACTATAGAGCAGAATTTCTAGGCAAGTCAGTATGAAAAGCTTGGAGATTTAAAAAAAATATATATATATATTATAAGACACGTCCTGTCTTCAGGTATGCATTGCAAGCATATTCATCAGTATTTAAAGTGGTAGACATAATAAGAGAGGGTATACAATATTTAAATCGCAAAAAAAGCATATAAAGCAGAATGAATGCTGAACTTACAATACAATATGTCAGCCACTTTTTTATAGTATATAAATCGTGTAAAACTGTACATATTCATGAATGATTATAGTATGTATACATCATTTGAATTAGCCCTATATGCATTCAAATGTGAATGAGGCTTGCTAAACTGCTTTACAGATACAGTATGACCTTCATATGAAGTGTTACATTTTTCAATGATAAAGTGTCCATAGCTGGGAACAAAAGGGTAATAGAAAGAGCTGTGGTGGAGCTGTTTTTCATTGGCCACCTTGGTGACAGTGTACAAGAGAGTTGCGAACAACCCACAGTACAGTGTGCCACGATTCAATAATCAGTTACCCTGAGCCTCTATCGAATGCTGAGTCTTGCAAAGCCCAATTGATTTGTTGCAGAATGGGAAAGGTGGCTAAATGCTATTCACCACAGATTCTGCGGCGACCTGAGCATTTGTACCAAGACATCTGAATGTGTGTGTGTGTGTGTGTGTGTGTGTGTGTGTGTGTGTGTGTGTGTGTGTGTGTGTGTGTGTGTGTGAGTATCAAGGACAGTCCATTCATCATCCCGCCATGCTACTAGAACCCACATTGTGTGGAGGTGGCTTTGAACTTCAATACTGAAAATAAAACAGTCTGTGTATGCTTAAATGCCTACAATTACAATGCTCTTGTTATTCATAGTTTAATCTAGTCTATAGGTCTCAAAATAAGATTGTTTACATTGGAAACAGAGGCCTGATTGCAGGAAATTAAAATCTTCTTCAAAGAGAAAAAGTTAATACTTTTTGGACATGGAACAAACAAACAAGTAGCGATAAAGGACATCTTTAATCAAACATACATCCGTTTAATTAGCCTAAATGTGTTTGTGTATTTGTGTCGAGCGTGCGGTTTCATTGTCTTTGATGAGACCAAGAAAGCATTAGCAATACTTACTAATTGCTTATGGTAAATAAAAGAGGCAATAAACTTGCCTTAAAGGGATATTAAGTGATCTGTGCGTTTTATCCACAGCCATTGGTGAATCGCACCAACAGTTCCCTTACTGTGGCCTTTAATCGGCATGAATAATAGAATCACATTTTTACAATGGAGATAAGTAAGCCAGCTAATTAGAGTGGAGTTAGAAGTAATCACACCGCAAAACGCAGTGATAAGAATAACACTGCTTTCTTATTTACAGAGCCCTGTGTGTGTGTGTGTGTGTGTGTGTGTGTGTGTGTGTGTGTGTGTGTGTGTGTGTGTGTGTGTGTGTGTGTGTGTGTGTGTGTGTGTGTGTGTGTGTGTGTGTGTGTGTGTGTGTGTGTGTGTGTGTGTGTGTGTGTGTGTGAATATGGCTTTTCAGGAAAACAAAGAAAATAAATCCTAGCACACAAGTAATAGTTATGTTTGATGATAAAACAACACTACCCCTACTTAGTATTCATTAGGCGCACTGGAAACGAGCGTGGTGAGTGAAGAATGCCCTACAAGCAAACATTTTAAAAAAAAAACAATAAAGTTCAAATAGGGTGTGTCCTTTGTTTTGTAGAGTCTCCATTATTAGTTCTGTGCAGCTCCCAATTAACCCATTTAGAGAAATAGCCCTGGCATTGTTCTATTACAAAAACAAAGAAAATCAAAGATACTCAGATGATTTTTTTTTTTTGTTCACACAATGCAGGGAAACAAAGCAAGTGTGGAAACAGAAAAACAAATAGCTGCCATATGAACCCAATGAATTACAAAATAAATGAACCTTTAACCTTTATTATTATCTATTCAATAAGATAAATCATATTTACATTTCATTTAGCAGTAAAGATAATGTGGGCCTCCTCACAGATATATTAGTATTTACTAGATTTGGCTACACCTCTCGTGTGTGTGTTTTTGTGGTGTAGTGTGACGCAATCCTGCCAGCCTGCTCCGGATCCTTCCGTCACAGCCTTGTGCTGACCTCCACACAGGAGCCCAGGGGAACCTTCACAACAGATTTGGCATCTCATTTTCAGTGCAGCAATGGCCGTCGCCTCCTATCTGTCAGCACAGTGCCCTCGTCTTTTTAGATCACATCTCTTCAGCCTCCTCCTATTCCTTCGCTAGCCTCCCCTATCTCCTTAAATCTCCCTTTGCCTCTGATAAAGGGAAAAAATACTCCGAGCAGGTCAAAGCTTCCCTATCTTGTCGTCTTCTTTAGCTGCTGTGTATCAGTGTGTCTGCCCCGAGAGCTGAATCTATGCATACGGGGGGAAAAAGACTCCCCATGCCTCATTAAAATCCAACAGCGGGCTGTAGAGTAGATACAATGAGGGCACAATGGTCTATTAATCCACATCCACTCAAGTCCAGTGACATATTTCTCAACCCAGCGTTCACGGACCAATGACACGACAAATTGCTACATTTATCTCTCAATGTTACCATATAAAACATTCATTTTAAACCGTGATACACTCACAATAGTTGCTTTGTATCCAAAAAGCTGCGTTAACTTAACATTTAATTGTGCACCCTACAACCAAAACCAATCATGGTGTTTGATCAGGGCCAATGATGGTGTAACACATCTACATTTTGGATGTATTCCTTCCATGTGTCGGTGCTCATATGCAAACTACATAATTTCTGCGTGACCGACTTTCATGCAATTACTAAAAACAGATCAAACCCGGGGCCTCTGGGAGATTACCAGAGGCCTTCAAAACATGTTCTCTTCTTGCTCATGTATTCACAGTCAGGCGAAAACACTGATGTCAGCCCTGCAGAATGCCGGCCTAATCCACGGCTCATACTCCGGTTTTCAGTTTCAGCCCTCTTCTCTGTGTGTCAGGGACAAACCGCTGCCCTCATGAGCACACATGCATTAACAATTGCGCTTTCTTAGCCCTCTACCTGCATGCTGGTCCTCACACTTCAAAGCAAAAGCCCAAAAGCGAAGCAAAGCGAGTTCTGCTCCCATTCATCTTCCAGTATCTGTGACCATCGGGCAGATAGGGGTGTGTGTTGCAGACGTAATAGGACCGCTGAGGTCTGCCTCAGGTTGAAAGGCTTATCTTCATTACACATTTTAAAACAAATAAATAAACGGGGAAACATTTCTGTAGTGTTTTTATCTTTAGAGATTACTTTCTTTTATGTATATCTATATTTGCCTTGAAACAAATGTTGTAAAAGACATTCGACTAGGCCATTCTATAAAATTGCCTTTCTAAGCACTCCACATAAACACTTAATTTTATTGTGAGTGAAACAACTCGTAGCAATGCTGTCTTCATTTCTAAGCCTTGAGGGGTTTAGTGAGACTCACAGTTTCCACTGGTAGACGGTGACAGGGGGGTTAGCCTCGGCCTTGCAGGTCAGCTGAACATTCTGACGGTTCAGGTACCAGTTTGCATCAAAGCCCTCGATCGTCACCTCGGGTTCATCTGCAAGGAAGGCACACCACAGTCAGGTCAGCACCTTACCACATCATCCCAAAACACTGTTGCATCATTGCACCACTGTCACAGCAACTTAACTAGTGTTTACACTTTTAAACAATTTCACCACACACAAAAAGAACGCTGTACTTGGAGGTATATATATACTTATAACAGGACAACAGAATATTCTAACCTGTGGTGCATAGGAGAATGACATTTCATATAAAAGTCCTCCATTGTTCCATTATCTTTCTTAATCATTTTGACATTTTATGGTGTGAATAATTAGGGGGAAAAAAGGGGAAATCTTTTTGTAAAACGTATATAAAAAGTATCCCAACATGTTCTTAGTACTGCATACTTAGCAGCACATGTTTATTTGTTTTCTTGACTTGTCTAACTGGAAAAGGGTCTGAGCTGTGTTTTGCAAGCGGGCCTTGTTTACTGTAAACAATGGTGAGCGGTTTACACAGCAGGAAACCAAAAACATAATTTCATAAGAACATTAAATCCAGGTGAAGATAACCAACCTGCTCATTTAAAGGACATTTTTTTTTTTACATCTGTAAAAAACAAACCTAAAACTTTCTCAATAGGGCAGTTTTAAAAGAGCAGATTCTTACACTGCACGTTGAGCACCACGCTCTCTGTGATCCTTTCACTCCGGTACGTCACGATACACATCAGCTTCTGTTTGTGGGTCTCGCGGCTCGGCACCACCACGTAGTTGCTCCTCACCGTCACAGTGCCATTTTGGTTGCGAGTCTCCTGGAAAGTGGCTTCACCCTTCAAACTGGTGTCCCATTTGATCACACTTGGGGGCTTCCCATTGGCCGATATACAAGTGGCGACAGTCATCTTGCGCTTCGTGGACCTGGCCACAATCGTGGGGGTTGTCAGGGTCATGCGTGTCGTAGGCCGGGCTATCGAGAAGAAAAGGATTAAACAATCAAAAGGAATTGAAGTCAAGCTCATTAAACAAATATTGTGTGCTTTTTCCTTCAGTTTCCATCTCATTAAAGTGTCTAATTGTGTCTACTATCAGCCTTTTGAACTCAGAGTAAAACTAACTAAGGGAATGAGAGATGGAAACAGTGTTGTAAATCAAAACAGCAATGTTTTGCCTCTTGCCTTCTCAAAGCCGAAGCAGTTGTCAAAGCTCTCACAGTTGTAGAACCCACTTTCCTACCAAATTGCACAATCATCCAATTTGAAATCCTTTGTGAGTTGCCAATTAGCAATCTACTCTTGGTACATCAAAAGGCAGGCTTGAGCTTGAGCGAATGCACAACTGAAAAGATAAGCCATGAAGAGGCCTCTTTGAACGCTGCCGGTTGGTATCAACACACAGGTTCCTCACATTCACTGAGCCACAGAAGCCTAAAAAGACCTGGGAGGCTCAGTGACACAAAAACGGGGACTCAGAGCTGACAAGAACCCCCGGCAACAGGGACTACTTAAGCCAAGTGCTTTTTCTTTTACTGGGATTTAATGGAAAACACAGCAACACTTAATTTCTAATTACATCCCTAATCAAAGTCATTGTACAACCTTTTCAAAGCTGCCTCTTGCCAAAGTAAACTAAGTCCCAGACGCTCCTTTGTTTCCCACTAGATGAGATTATTCAAGCCCAATGACACACTCTGAAGTGGCCTTATTGATTTCCGTCTCACCTGCCATTTTTATTGACTGCTCTCTTCAGCGGTATCCTATTTTATAAAAGCCACATGAGCCAATCTGGGACTGGTGTTAAATGACACCCCAACAATGAACATGTATACACAACAAGGTCCTCAACGGATAGACGTGTTGGGTGGCAATGGTATTAACTGTAAACAACTTGATTTTAGCAGCAGCTCCAGAGCAGCATCTGGTTTTTAGTTTTTCCAAAGAAACTCAACCTACTTTACAACACTGCCTGTGGCGATGTCACACTGAAGAGCAGAGCTGTGAAGGTGCTTTCTTTTTGGCTTTCACTAAGGGAAGTAGTTAGTTTGACCCTGTGTTATCTGATTTGGAACATTTTTCTTTTTGTGCCTCAAGTCGAAGATAAACCAAATGTAGATGACAGCTTTTATATCCCTCTGACTTCTTATCATGCCAACAATAAGAATTTCAAGGAAATAACTCCTTGGCTAGGGTGCACAACCTAACCTTCTCTTTTTTGGCTTGACATGTGATGATATCTGTCTTTCACTTCCCAAATGTGTTTTCCTCGTGTGGAAGCTTTATAATGACTAATTGCTGACTAAGGCACATAAAAACCCTGGTTACCAACATTAAGAGGTTGTGGTATTGAATGTGGTTACATTTTAGTTTTTTTATTAACAGTGCACCTACACATTTTGATCATTTTTAAAGATGTTTGGTGGCAAACATTCCTAATTAAGTTAGTCATTGAGACAATTCTCCTACTTTTCAAGCTAAACAACACAAAAAAGCACACTAACAAAATATCATCATAAGAAGGCTGTTACAGTTTGTAACTTACTTGTTTGATAAGGCAGGCATTTACATTCGCCCACAAACGCGCATTAAAAAACCTGTGCTGAATGTGCAACTATTGTGTCAATGAAGGCAAATACAATCTAGCTAAAGAAGAACTGAAATTAGATTAATAAACTTCAAATCTATGCAGGGGGACTTTTGATATATTTTGTTAAAACGAAACTTGCCAACTTGCTTCTACGAAATGGGAAGTTGTAGCAAACCATACGAAAGCGTTTAAATCATGGGAACACCACTGGTAGGGTATTGGAATATTAACACGGTCTCTTCTCACGAACGGGGTAAACATGTCCACCCTTGAAGGAGGCATTGTTCTTCTCTAAAATACTATTAAATGCTATTATTGTAACATATTCAACACCATTTCTTACCAAATACAGTGAGATTGACCGTGTTCTCCCTGTTTCCTGCTGGAAACGTGGTGTACTCGCAGATGTACGCAGCTTCATCAGACAGCTGCAGGTTGGAGAACACGATGGTGGTGTCCTCCAGCGAGGGCGTGCGGTGGCGAACGGCCGCCTGCTTGAAGGTAACGCGCTCCTTAAAGGGCGGCAGGACTGACACGCCGAGGGCCGGGTTGGCTATGGCCACGTTCTGTTTGGTGCCGTTGAGGAGCTTCTGCCAGGTGACTTGAGAGATCTTGACGGGAGGGTTACTGTTGATGAAGATGCAGCGCAGTTCAACTTGTGATCCCACAAAGCCAGACTTACTGGAGTCCATCTGCACCATCTGCCCGTCGCCAGCTAGAAGTAAAAGAAAGAGACAGAAAAAAACAACATTTAATTACGATTAACAAGTGTCCAAGACCAAGCAGAGCACTCGTCAATAGCAAGTACATGCACTGAAAGTCAACGAGTCAATTCAGCCTCCTAGGTAGCACATGCACGCACAGTCAAACAAACTCATGGATTGAGCCACACAATACCCAGTATGCTACAAAAGCAACGTCGGCACCCTTTACATCATTGTAAAGGGTTGGTACATGGAGGTTGCATGTCAAAACTCAGGGGGTTATTAACATAATGGGCACTTCTTTACAACCCTGTCTTTGTCCATGGGGGTACTGTAACTGATGAGATGGAAGGACCGAGCGAGAACCAATGCATCCGTAATGAATGAGTACAAGGGCAGTGAGTTGGAGCCAAGTCATCGTGTGCTGCGACGCCCTGCCACCTACCCCGCAACACTCCATTGTAATTTTAATTACTTTTTACTCGCAAATACTTCAATGAGTGCCTGGAGCTGCTATTAAAGAAACAATGCAAGAGTAAGCACTCAAAACATACATATAAAAAACACTAGCAATTATGCCCCTCTCCCCAGCTAGGGGGTTTGGTAGAACAAAGGGTCAATTAGCAAGGATGGACCTTCTTTAATCCCGCTTGTGGTTTGGTCTTTATGCATATCTTGACCTTTAACTAAACTCTAGAGAGTAAACCTCTGTTCCTCATGTCCTTTGGCTTTATGTCTTGATGCATTGTGTGTCGACATGCTGGCATTAGCTGTGCCTTTCAATCTGCCTGCCTTTATCTAGTGATTCACTAATTGACAGAATATAAAAGGATGATGATCATTCTGTGTTATCTGTTAAGCAAATATACTAAACATTTGCTACTTTTAGCCTCTCAAAATTGAGGATCTGTTGTTTTCTATGTTTTTCATTTAATAATGATTAGTATGACCATTACAATTAATATTGACAAAAAACATGTATTGCCCTTTGTTGTTCCTTTATTCTGAGTCTGCAGAAAACCAACTTCCACTCACACCTGGCCCATGGTCTTAATGATAGCAATCTGAACAGATTTGTCGTTGGACTGCAGCTTCCTGTTGTCTTCCTCACATCTGTTTTACCTCAGCCTCTGATTTATGTTTCTTTCCAGGTGAGGGCTGATGATGTCTCATTCCCAGGTCAGACAACCCTTGGCTTTTATTTACAACCAGTCACCACTATAATTATCTCCTATGGATAGAATAGGACCCACAGGAAGAAAGACAGAAATTCCTCCGTTCATCACACTGCACTCATAAAGCCAACAGTGAATAAAGTCACAAACAGGGAGAAAATATGTTGTGGCCTCAAGTGGAGGACTGGGACCTACCTACACACATGGCTCACAAACAGAGAGGCTCTTTAACGCTGAGTAACTGCATCACGATGATGGATAATCGCTGTGTTCAGAGATAAACCTTCCACAGGGGGCTTTAAAATGTGTAAGAATACATATATGTGTACACCCACAGAATACAGTATCAGATGTAGTCGAACTTCAACTTTACATGAATCTTAAGCAGACAGGGGGGGGGGGGGGGGGTTTCTAAGCAGCGGCAGCGATTGTAATGAAAATGTTTCCAGTAAAAACTATAGGTAGCCATCTGAAGGACACGTACATGCACAAAAGAGAGGACATATTTGGTTTCCTATTATGTATAGTTGAACGTATTTCTTTCAATCTTTCACAGCAAGGTCCACGACTCTCAAAAGCAGAGCATTACGAGAGAAAGGGCATTGCTATAGCCTCCACTCGAGCACAGCCTTCACTGCCTACATCAAATGATATAAAAAACCAAAGTGACAACCTTTTGAAGTTACTGAGTTCACATCATCTTTCATTTCCTTCGGACCACATCAGCGAGACCCTCTCTATAGAGATTTAAACTTGGGGGGCATTTGACGATGACAGATTGATTTACTAATACAGTTTGACAGGGAGGACTGGCAACCTTGTCATGTGTACCTTGAGGAACACCTGTGTCCTCATGCACCGCAGGGCAATTCTTCCTTCTATTTTATCACAGCTTAGATTTCCAGTCGTGGCAGCTGTACTGTGATATGTGTTGAAATAGCAAACACAATTTACTGTGCGGCGACACTAGTTAAAGTTTAATCTTGAGTTGGATAGAAGTGGGGGTGGGAGGGGACCGTAAAGCCCTCATAAATATGTACCTGGCCAGATCTCACCCACTTGAATGCTCAAACAATAGGGCTGGCTTTGTGAAAAGCTCCAGCCCCTCCCGTTCTCCCTCCCTCCTTCCTTTCCTCTGCCCTTCCTCCTTTGAGTCAGATGCTCCCCACTCAGATTGAACCAAATAAACAGCAGCTCAGGCAAATGGAAACCAGAGGAATAGGCATAATTACACAGCCACAGAGCCTAAATCCCCTCCGTGAAGGACCCCAGGCGCCCACAGGGACCCCTTTCACTGAAGAACCAAGGAGTCCTTGGCTGAGCTCACAGAATAAAGCTGTAATTACAGACTACACCACAGAGCGGCAAAGCCATAGAAGGGCAGAGCCACATGCAATAAGGTAGATTCTGTGAGGGGCTGTGAGAGCCAGTGATGCAGAAATAGAGAGAAGAGAAGGACACATAGTCAGATGCAAAACAGCCAGAGAGGAAGGCGGAGCATTAGGGAGATTTGTAGGTGTGCTGTGGGGCTGGTGGGTTTTGTCGCTTGTGCTGCTGCTGCTTTGTTCTAACCCTGACAAGAGGGGGGGCAGTCATGCTTTAATACACCTGGGGCTAGACATTGCCTTGAGAGTTGAGAGAAAGAGGAGTCCTATTTCTGGAAGGAAGGCAACACAAACAAACAAAGTATGGCCAAGTCGCTTGATTCACACCAGGTGAGCTGATTTGGATGAAGAGAGACATCAGGTTTTCTATTAAAACAGCTGCTGCAGCATCTGGCCTTCTGATAGGACGAGGCACCCATGGCCGAGGCACAGAGCCGTTCACACAACATTCAACTGTAATAAGATGTGGCAGAAAGGAAATAAAATGTGCTTTGTGTTGTTTGGGCCGTTTTGTGTCGAAAGCCAGTTGAGTAGCACTTGAAATGTTTTTGCACTATGAAGCCTGATGTACTTATATGATTCTGTTTTCTTCAAGTTTGTATTTTGTTGGTCGAACGCACTTATTGGAAGTCGCTTTGGATAAAAGCGTCAGCTAAATGCAATGTAATGTAATGTTTGCATATATGGCATTGTGGACAATGTCATGCACTATATAACAGCCTTCAGTCTGTGGACAATGCACCACACAATATAAACCTGCATTGGACACTTCACTGCAAAGAGTTCTGATGATTAAAAGAGCTAAGGGCAGAATAAATCAATCATAGATTGTATTACCCGCAAGGGAAAATAACACAGTACGTGAATAACAGATTAAATTATTCTGTAACATATAAACAATGGATGAGGAACATGACATTAACATTTTATATTTGCTTATCGTGTCTGCAGCAGAGAGAGAAACATATCAAATTAAAGTTTCAAAACACTGCATTCATCCATCCCTTTAATCCCATATATTCTTCAGTACAATGTTAAACTAGGGCTTGCTTTACATGTAAAACAATAACATCACTTTAAAGCCCTACATTGAATACCAGGGTGCCTCCCCTAAAGCCTAGGAAGCTTCTTTCCCATAAAACAACTGCTACTTGGCAGCTCATCCCGTAATGGATATGTAACACTAGTGTTCCTGTTTTTTCTTGAGCTGAACTGGCCCGCGACCAACAATATTTCAAAAGACAATGATTGGCTCATTTAGCATTACTCGGGCAAAGTTCATCCAAGAGAAATCCATTTGTGCCTCAGTCAAGTAAAGTTCAGAATAATCATCTCTAGCCACTTAAATGTGAGAAGGCAAAGATCAAATGGGACTCAATGCATATTTTAGAAGAGGCACTCATTAATGTCGTCTGTTAAAAGCTGCAGCGAGCAACTTGGAACACTGTCAGTCCCAAATGGCAGCGAGTCGTCCCCGTTTGGAGTTTGAAAACTTCAAAACCCAGAAAAGGGTGAACTGTGATGTCATTAAACTGGGAAGAAAGGGAATATGTTCTGCTTCCGTTCGACCACAACACTTCTATTTAACTCAGGCAAATAGGTCAAATCTATGACATCTCTGTTTGTATAGATGCTACTGCAGCTCCACTGTGTGAGTCAAGCTGGAACATCAAGCGTATTTTGGTGTAAACATCTTACCAAATGCATATTTAAAGCCCATCAAAACAATACACATCATCCCCTCAAGCTTGATATGCTTTGGTTATCCATTGTTACCTAACTATTGTTACTTACATTGGCTTGAGCTACTTGATAATGACTGTTTAACGTAGTCCTAGTTCCCACGGTGATGGTACAGGCCTCTGTGTTCCCCTATTCATAATCATGACCACACATGGGGGTGTTCAAAGGGGGGAGTCCAAATCTTCTGTCTCATACACACAACAAACATCCATTAGCTGCTTGTTTATTCCCAGGGAGGAACGTTTTTACACTTTTTTATGTCAGTATTTTGGAGATCAACCAGTAGCAATTTGTTGTCGTTATCAACAGAGTGCTTTTCAAATGCTTTATACAATACACGATGGTGTTACTATCCAGGATAACTGCTAGCTATCTCCCTCTGATGGAGGCTTTAATACCTCCAGATAGGGTACTTCATTTAGCAGCAGCAGCAGCAGCAGCAGCAGCAGCAGCAGCAACAGCAGCCGTGTTCTGTGCTGCTCTTTGTTGAGCGTGGCCATTCAGCTCTCTGAGATGGAGCAGTATGTGGCAGACAATTTGTTATAATCTACTCAGACACTGTTTGATGGTGCATCAGCTGGGTCTCTTGGGTAAACAATGGTGTACCTGCCAAACCAGCTCTCTTTACCCTCTTCCTCCCGAGCAAACATTTGACTGCAGAGGCAAGCGAAACGGGAACAGATGGTTAGTAGACCTGTTCCTAATTGTCCACTATCTGGTTCAAATTTGAAATAGTCTTTTATACAACACACTCGTTCATTGAGCACAATGTAACATCTGCTGCGCTGTAAATGTTAATGATTATCGGGAATATTTATTATGCTAGGCAATTTCCCAATCTGGGGATTGCTCTCTGAAAGGCGCTGTTCATTTCATTTGAACTATTCCCATTGGCCGTTTGTTTTTGGGGTAGAAGTAGCACAGTAGTCGTGAGTTTTCCACATGGGTTGGAAAATTACAACTGCCAGGTTAGCGGTGCGTAGCATGGGCCAGTCAACTGTGCGCACCAATTCTCACCTAACGTAGATGCATCCATACTTTTCTGAGGCAGAGCGAGTTTAAGAAGCACAAGCCCACACACGTAAGCCCCTCCAGCAGCTCTAAGGCGTTTCAAATGTCAAGGGGATCCATCAGTTCGTCTACAACGGAGCTTCTCATCTTATATCAGCATAATCATGATTCATCCATGAAAGAAACAAAGGGAAACGACGCACCTCCATTTTGATAGACTATTTCAGAGAAACCAAACAAAGATGGCACAGAGGCTTCTTTTTTTAGTATCAGCTTCCCATCATGTTCATTTTTATTTAACACATACAGTGTGGGTAACATTGCCTGTGGATTTCCTGTAATTAGAGCTTTTTTATTCTGTCTATTAGGAAATATGATAGAAGTAATCTGGGACTTTAATTTGTCTTTGACTGCGGCAATGACAAATAAAGCTGGGCCGAAAATAAAAAAAGGATTTTGCCCTAGGGGTGAGGGAAAGGGAGAGGGAGAGAGTATGGCACGTATCGAGTGTACACACAGAATCAGAGAGCTCTGACCCTCCTCCTGCAGCTTAACCAAACAAGGCCACCACAGTTTCGGTTCAACGACATAAAATAAACAACACTGACGTTACCTGACCACATGGCGAGATGACATCACCCCCTGATACCAGATAGCAAGCAACTGTCAGTAAACAAAAGGCCCCTGGTACAAGTTAACAGTGGGGGGAGTTACCCTGTCTGGTAAATGAATAACTGTAAGCCTTGCAGCGAAACTAAAAGGGGGCAAAACAGGGAACAAATCCAGGTACTGCGAACGTCAAAGTGTGGGATCAGAAATGAGATGTTGGTGCGAGAGCAATAACAGCTAGAAAATACTATACTTTATGAGACAGATCTGAAGCCAAGACACTGGGGAGCACTTTCAGCGCCCAGACAATTAGTCAACAGAGCATCTCCTCCACAGAATGGGCTCAGTGCGCACCGAGATGCGCCCTGGTTATTTTTTCAATAATGCAAAAGTGTTCCTGGGCTTTCAAAGCAGAGCAGCTGTTGGACGTCTTAATAGGAGAGAGCTGATCAATAAATAAAAAGGGGGCCGCAGGGGCAGGCACGCTGGAAGTGATGCATTATGGTCTCAGACAGCGAGAGCCCCGGCGGCTGCAGGTATTGGCTCGAAAAGCACGGATGAGTTAAGGGCTGGGGTGGGGTTGGATAAATGTGATGTAGAGGATTTTGGGGAGTTACGTGGGAGGGTAAGCAATGAGAGTGACACGCAGTGGGTCGGACGCTGTGAGCAGATTATAGCACTCAGGATATTAAAGTGAAGGAGAGACGATGCTGTGCGACACACCTCCCTCGGAAATATCCGTATTAACGCAGGGTGACACTGAGGCTACGTCCACATTTCTTTTAAACAGTCGGCTACAATAACACAAGCTCCTCAAGATGCTTGTGTGTTATGCAACTCTCTTGGGAAAGGTCAGAGAGGATCTGAATGAAAGTCTCCTTAATGGTTTAGTACAATGAAAATGAATATTGATCAACATTAGTTTGACATCTGACATGTCACCTGAAAGGACCAACAAACCATGTATATTACGTTTAGATGCACACATTTTTTTATTTTGTGACTACCTGAAAAAGATCTCTTTGAGTTTGAAATGTTAAACAAATTAAACTGATGAGTTTACGTAATCTCAAATCTGCTGTGATAATCAATGGCGGAAAAATAAAATAAATCAAACATCTATTTTTAAATGTCTATCGTTGGTTTGAAACACATATGAAGTAGAAATGTCAGAAATGTTTTGGCCCACCACCACTACAGTGAGAGGATTTATGGCTTTTTAAACCCTTTGATGTATTTTCATTTTGGACTCTTATTTGGGGAAAAAATGCAGTTTGAATCCATCCTCTTGGTCCCTGTGAACGTTTTCTACTTTTTTCACAGATTAAAGAATTTGCAGAAAAAGGAAGTGATAGAATAATTGGTGATGAAAATAATAATTTGTCGCAGCCCCTCATCCCTGCTGTTTGCCCACTTTGCATGCATGAGTCACTATTAATGCCGCTTATCGAACTACAAACCACAAACATTCTTCCAGAATATGCACTGGACAATGCAGCACACAGGATTATCTATAAGAATGCTTTTGGAGTGGGATGTATAGGACGGGGCTGGATCAGTCTGAGCCAGCACCACAGAAGCACCCTATACCTCTGTTAAGCACTCAGCAAATACAGCATGAAATGCATATAAAATGCTGCCAAAAAGTGCTGAGAAAGAGTCTGGCCCCGGACAACCATGCATGACAAATCCTTCTCTCACACCATCTGTTCCATTGTCCACAAGTAAAGATAAGTCTTGCATGGAGTACAAACACTGAATACTACCATGTGAGCATGCCAAGCACTGTGTTGGATCCAGTATAAAACATTGAGATTTCAGAAATCAGACGAGGCTGAAATGGGACGATCAATCATAAGGAGAAATGGGGTGGAGAGATTTAGCATGCTCAGTGGAAATTGGTGGGAATCCATACACCCCATAAAGATGACCTTTTGAAACTCTCAGTGAAAGCATAGAATATCGTTTTTTGCATCCGACCTGTGTCGACCTTTACTGGAGTGTTTCTGCCTCTTTTGACAAAGGCCAGCTAATATCATACAGGCATGCAGAGGGAAGCCTGGCGGAGGGGGGGGGGGGTTAATAGGTCCGGTATAAGTATAGCGAGAAGCGTTGTAGCATGACCATAGGTTTATTAAACCAAGAAAAAGAGAACATACAAACAATCAATATTTGATTAGAGCCACTTGTGATTTGTGACATTTACACTCTGCGTTAGATTAGAGCGGGCTCCAAAGATGAAACCAATGCTGTGCATATCATACATTTTTAAAGACACGAGGGAATAACATAAAATAACTGGCTGTCATCAAAGTGCATTTCTAATCGTGGTTGGGACCTAAACAGGACAGCAGGGGCAATGTGCACACGGCTCTGCTTGTTTCCGTGTTGCACCAAGCTATTCTTCCCGAGCATTGCCGGCGCAGGCCATTTATACAGCGAGACCATTAACATATAGGAGAGGGAATTCACACTCCAGCTGGAGTGGGCAGTGGGCAGGAGCCCCAGTCTGCTATCAATTAACAAGCACACTTAGTATGTGTCTGACTCATGATCACCATGGGACTCTGACAAACAAGTGTTGTCACAATAGCGGATCTTTAGCGGATTACCAGCCCCGGTATCACATGCAACAATATCTCATGCAACTGAAAACTATAAAATCAACTCACCTACCTAATACTGTGACAAACCGGTCATGTATATACACGCGTTGAAGGAATTAAGTACAAATAAATACGATTATGATTTTTGCCCTGCAGTCACATCATTTAGGCATGGATTAGCATCCTGGTTTCACCACCGGAGGACGAATGTGCACAGTTACTGATAAAGTTAGATATGGTACATTTATTCTATCCCTGGACATGTTATCTTATCTTGTTATGTAAATCATGCTTCACCTTGGTAATGCATGTGCATATTTAACAGTCATGCCTTGCTTCAGTTAAAATGGGGCATCTGCACGGTCGCCAGGCTTTTTGTTCAGGATCATTTTGCCCTGAGTTTCTCTGTAACCTTGACTCTAAAGCTGTGTAAAATGTGACACAAAAGTTACAGTAGAAGCATTAAGAGCAAGTATGACATTGATTGATGCCAACATGTGGTAGGGAAGGCTGAACACGCAATGTTTAAGCAGAAACTGGCTCCTGGCTTTTGCCAAATTCCCCTATTTCATGTGTGTTCTGATCATAAACCTCGATGAAATCCAGCGGTTCTCGGCAGAACTCCGAGACCCGGACTGAACCATTTCCTAAACCACGACCACAGCCTATCTTTCCAAGGCGAGTAAGGCTCCATGTTCCACATACATATAACCGTTGGAATGCTCACCACATCTCAGGACCATGTTCATATTCTGCTGCATGTGCTTTCCAGCTGTGATCCAGTATTGTCTTTCCCACACGTCCCCTAGCCTCACTATATACACAGTACTTTCTCACAGCTCAGTATGTTTCCATACGGCATCTTCCATGCATGCGGGATATTATGATATATCTTGAACCCCAGCTTATATGTCATTCTGACACCTTGCCCATTTATCTTGTATGCCTATGTTACAGCATGGAAAGAATGAGCAATATTGGTGAATGGAGCTCCTTTTAGAAGAAGAAGAAGAAGAAGAAGAAGAAGAAGAAGAAGAAGAAGAAGAAGAAGAAGAAGAAGAAGAAGAAGAAGAAGAAGAAGAAGAAGAAGAAGAAGAAGAAGAAGAAGAAGAAGAAGAAGAAGAAGAAGAAGAAGAAGAAGAAGAAGAAGAAGAAGAAGAAGAAGAAGAAGAAGAAGAAGAAGAAGAAGAAGAAGAAGAAGAAGAAGAAGAAGAAGAAGAAGAATCAACTTAAACGGTTTCTCTGCATTTGACCCATCCTAGTGTTAGGAGCAGTGTGCTGCCATTATGTACGGCGCCCGGGGACCCGTGTAGGGAGCGGTGCCTTGCTCAGGGACACTTCTGTAGCACTTGGTCTTTCCGGGACTTGAACTGGTGACCTTCCAGTTGCCAAGCCAAGTCCCTATGGACTTCGCCACCACCAAACCCCTTTTAAAGACTTAACAAGAACATCAGGGGAGCCAATTGTTGGCACCCTTTTCTTTCTGGCATCTGGGCCTTTCATTCTTCATATGTGACATTATTTTTGATTGAAAGCTTTCAAAGAATACAAGCACTTAAAGGTCTGCACATTTTGAAATTGGCCTTTCAAGAGAGAAGCAACTGGCATGGAGACATAAGTAAAGAACCACAAAGCCACAGCAAGCAGAAAGGAACAGCCTGGAAGCCGAGGCGGGTGGTGTGAGTTACTCAAGTCTCCTCTGGTCGGTGGATGCCTAACAAATGTGTATTGACATAGAGATGTGGTGTATTTTTCAAAGACGTACCTACAAAAATAAGACAGGCCCATCCAAAATGGAAGTGTAAAGAGAAAGAATGGGGGTGGTGATCACAAAATCACTGTGGGTATCTCTCAGTTTCATCTAAAAAAAAACGCTGGAACACTAGGTGGGCTGTGGGTTTGTGGCATGACAAAAAGTCAGGAAATGAACTCACAGCTTTTTCTTTTTTAAATGTTGCTGCTGCTCTTGAAAATCAAGGATTAGGATTGAATGCGTTGAGCCACATATTAAGCGTTGAATAAAACTGAACCCAGATTCTAAGCAGTGGGATCAACAATCACTTGCTTCTAATCTCAATATTTAAGTTTAAAACCTAATACTAAGAAGCATCCAGTACAAATGAACAATAGTTAAGAGAACTGCCAGTGACTGCAGATAACAACGCGGTTCAATGTAATTTCAGTGTGGTCAAATTGTGACTCTGTGCCTGCTCTGTTGACAGCTTGCGCTATTAACTGCAATCACGCCAGAGCCGTAATTACCCTCCGTGTTAAAAAAGACATGCTGTAGTTAAACTTCACAACGTGCCAATTCGGCCTCGTAATGCAGAAGGATGCAGTGAAATGAGCATGGGAGTACGGAGGGCTTTGATAAAACGAAGAAATAAAGTATGGCTGACAAATACTAATAGTGTATTACTATTGATCAGAACCAGGGAAAGTGAAGTAGGCAGTCACACAGGGTGATTCAACAACTCAATTGCGCTGTATTTGTGTTTATTTGGGAGTCCACCCAAAGCTTTATGTAGCCCCCAAAACACTTATATCCTACATAAAATCACTCACATTGACATTAATAGCCTTTGAAATCTGCTGACATGAGTTGGACTCCCGCTGTAGCTGACACCGGGGTCTGTCCATTGGGAGCCCAAACAAAATCGCCGTACACTGCATGTAAGGCTTTTTTTTTTTGCTCAGGGCTGCAGGAGTATTATTCGGAGCTCTTACCCTCAAGTTGTCCTCCCTTCCTGTGTCTATACTGTGGGCTGCTCATTGTTTGACAGGATTGACAAGCTCCCTGGCAGAGCTGATTAAAAGCTTTAAGGTCAAACAAGTGGGACAGATATCGAGCGAACACCTGTCTCCTCGCTGTGAGCCAGTCCCCCACTGGGTGTGTCCTCCATTGGCGCACGATCAATGGCTCCATTAAGACCCAAGGTTTACTTTTTTTCTGACAGCGCTACTTTGGCTTGCAAAGAACCTTTCACCTGGCTCTTCCTCTTTTTACTTCCTTCTGCTTGTCGCCATATCAAAAAATGGAAAGTGTTGTTCTCAGGAGGGGATCAAAAATAGCGGAATAAAATGTAGAGAGACAAGCACACAGAATGTATTCTTTATCCAGCTTCAGACTTAATTTCATCATGGGTTTCCACATCCTGGTAAAAATAACTTTGAAAGCCCGGCTGCTCACTGAAGATTTGCCAAAGGATTACAGATAATTAAAGAGATATTTGAAGTTCACTTGAAGTCTCTCCAAATAAGTTACTCGAATCACAGAGTTTATTGTGCCTCTGCCACGTTTTCTCTCCCTCTCTCTTGCTGTAATCTTTAATAGAAAAACGCAACAACTGGTCATGCTCTTTGGAGTCATAATCCAGAAATGGACATCTCAATTTACTTCAGCCCGAGCTTGGATGATAGAGAATAAAGATACCTGCTCCTATGGATACCTTTCCAATGTCATCCTCCATGGTATAGGCTTTCCACTCAGAGCTTCACAGAGGAGAACATTTTATTCTTTTAACATTGAATCCCACAATAATCTATAAAATGATACCTAATGCCATGGCTTAGGACTTTAAGCGATGGTTGACTTTCGCCAAAAGGTATCTTGAAGCGTTTCCCACAAACCACTCATCAATACTCTCATCTCCAGAGTGTTTCCAGTTTCGGCAGTGTCTGGATCCCTCCTCCATACAGTCACCTAGCAGGTCTATCTTGATATGATTCAGTGGCTAAACACAGAGGTGCATTGTGTTGCAGCTTTTATCACGTAACATGGTTTGTAATCTTGTTTCTGAAAATCAAGTAGCAGACTAACATGGTTTGCACATCAAGCATTATCAAAACAACAGAAGGAAATCATTACTCTTACAATTCAGTGTTTTGCTTCAAAAGCAGTTTGGGGTTATTTATATACTTTTTCAATTATGTTTTCTTTTTTTCAATATTCCACTTATTTCAAATGTCGATATTTAAAGCCGATGTAGCACAAGCGTATGGTGATAGAAGCGAGTTCACACTTCTCCAGCCGTGGTTTTAAGTGTGAAGGTGGGTTTGCAGGAGGAAAAGGGTGAAGTGCTAAATCTCATCTCCATTTGCAGCTCCTCCTTGGTCCCTTCCCATGGATGCATTTGTTCTTGTTATTCACAGGAGTTGGTTTCAAACAAGGTCAGAAAGGACAGGAGTGAAGATGTGGTGCAATGTCCTGAAGCGTGGCAATACTCAAATTGAGTGTGTGGGATCTGTTTTAAGGACATTATAGGACGAGTTTGGCTTATTTACGTACTGAAATAGTACTTAAATAGGTAGTGTCAACACTACATTGAATGTAAAGTAAGATTGTTAATGGTTTTCTATATATACTGATTCAAACAATAATTCTGTATATTTTTTGCCAAATATAAAGCTTTTTGAATAACATGTTATATACTGAATAAACATGAATCATTCTGTCTTTACCAGTTCTGCAGTTTTGACATTTTGCAAAATGATGAGGAAATAAAAGTGAAGTTTACAAAAACATAATGCTGTAAAATCATTGTTGTGTCTACTATGTTTTTTGTGTTACTTGTAATACCCTGTTATTTGTAGCATTACCTTTAATTATTGTCTCCTATAGTGACAATTGGAAGAATAGAAGCAACACTAATTTGTCATGAGTTAAGGATCACACCTTTCCCCTGCAGCCAGGGTAAGTTTATAGCCACCCAGGGAGCACTTACTGCCACCAGGATTATAAATGCCAGTGTGTTCAGCACTAGTGCACATATCTGTTGCCTACAAATGACAGTATCTTGGCTGAAAATATCTCATCTTCTCTGTGCCCTTCACAGATTGCAAGTGTACCCTGTGCTCCCAAACTCACTCACCTGCAATCCCAGCCTCACCGAGCTGGCAGACAAACATTTGAACACAAAGTGTCTTGACAATTGACAAAACTGCATTTGTGCAAGTTACTGCAATATACACTGTGTTGTGCGTTAATCTGTCATGCATATCAGGGTGCTAATTACAGCTACTACTCACTTCAGAATGATGGATAGGTTTAGAGTACAAAAGAAAACAAGGCAAATATTCACATTAATCATTTTATCTCTGGGTCCACTTGAGCCTATTATGAGAGTTTGGATAGCTATAAAGGCTACTGCAATAAAACAACTGAAAGACGTGTCGCTACTATTCCAAGCCAAAACAGCAAGGACGAAAGGTATTAGAAATAAAGAAACATTTTACACAACGGATGGTGATAAAATAAAAACCTTTCACAGCAGTAAAATATAAGTGAACCCATCACACACTGTGTCACTGCCATGGAATACAATCCAATGTATGGATGAAGGCTGAAGGATTTCAATAGTGTCTCTTAAAGCTGCTTTTATCTGTTCCTGCTCGCTGCAACGCATGCTCACAAGCTATAGTGACACATCCGACCCTTCATACATAATAGATGTGTTGGTGTCCATGGAGATGCAGAGGCTCGAGGCTATGTGTTGGTGCAGGGCAGAGACAATACATACTTTTTTTTTTTTGTATCCCAATGTTTTATCAAGCTAGAATGCTTTATACTAATCAGTCGCCTCTCCCAGCGACACTGTTCATATGTATCATGCTAATGTTGTCGCTAGGATTGTTGTGGATGGATGTAACAGAATGAAGGCTAATGTTGTATCTAAATGGTTGCTGCTGAGGTGAGGCTTGCATTTCTAGCAACAAAAACTGGAACAAATATATTACAATCGAGAGCGTGCTGTCATACTCCATCTCGGGGTGGTACAGTATGCAGGATGCTCAGCTGCGGACAAGAAAGCCCTGCAGAGAGTGATCAGGATGGCAGAGAAAACCGTCGGCTGCTCCCTGCCCTCTCTGGAACACATCGCCACCTCCCGCTGCCTCAGCAGAGCTAATAAAATCATAAAGGACAGCTCTCACCCAGCTCTCACCCAGGTCACAGACTGTTCTCTCTCCTGCCTTCTGGGAGGAGATACAGGAGCTTCAAGTCACGGACAAACGGACTCAAAAACAGTCTCTACTTCTGGGCCGTCAGGCTGCTCAACCACCACACATAATGCAATAACCGTAACCATTCTCACACATACACACACTTTAATGCACTTTATATACTATTTTTACATCAATATTTTTAACTATTTATTCCCCCGTATGATCCTACGAAGCTGGTTCTCTTTTTAGTGGGCTAGATCTCCATGGTAACTTATGCTTAGCGGCTAACCTGGTCGGGACCAGGTTAGGTTGCAGGCTAAGAGCTCAACTCAGTGAAAGCACCGCCTGCCAATCAGACCAATCAGAGCTCAGTGTGCGGAGTTTAAAGCGATCAAGTCATATTACAGGAGAAAGGAAATACAGAAAAGCTGCCGTTGCAGGAAAGACGGCCGGCAAAAATCACCGACTGTGTGAACGTGAACATTAATAGAATATCACCTCCATCTTCAGAGCAATCTGACTATTATAACATTAGCGTTAAGAAAGCTTACTTAAATATCTGCCACAACATAAGTACACTGAGTGCAGACGTCGATGTGTCCCATTATCATTCATATCACATCATATCACATCATAATGTATCATATATCTCCTTATCTGAGTCAGCTGAGCCGTATCTGGCCGTGCAACACTCAGTGTCGCATACTGTATGCAGAAGTATTATTTTAAGCAACACATTAAGTTGACGAAACACTCGAGACAAATGTAATTAAAGTCAGATCCACTCGTGTCTTGGACGGGGCAGTGATATCATAAACCTGTTAATGTACGCATTCAAACACTCTTTCTGTTACCAGCTGTATTCACCTTGCAGGTGCAGCTCTGAGGCTTTGATCCTGGATAAAGTGTTTAAGTCATGGATGTTTAAAGTTTAACTTCTTCATATTTGACTAGTATTAAAGTTCACTTTTCATTCAGGAAGTATGACGCTGCGCTGTCAGTGCGCTTCTCCATGTTTGTGATTGGTCGAATGCTCCAAATACCACCCCTTTCATGTGAACGCGCACCTAACTAGATAGGACACGGCTGGCTTGAGCGATCCACTTGATAACCAGCGTCGTAGTACAGTTTAGCGACAGCGTGTTTGTTTTGGATTAGGCCAACCGGCTAACTCAAACATATCCAGGTTAGGTTGAACCAGCTTCGTAGTACAGGCCCCAGGTCGCAGTTGCACTCTGAATCTCGTTATACTCTGTGTATAATGACAATAAAAGGCTTTAACTTAACTTAAAAATGCATATCTATAAACCATTTTTTGACAATGGAGATACTGTGAGACTTCATAACAATAGCAGGTTATTAAAATGTCAGCTTATTGTTTCTAACAAAGGGGGATTAACCAACAAACTAGCATTAATAGCAGATGCATTTAGATTTAAGTGCACTTCTTTATGTATTCCAGCAATGATCAAACACATTTGTTTCCTGAGAGGTGGGAACATGGATGCTGCGCAGCAATTAACAGTGTGTTGAATTCCTATTCCCCAAACAGTTAGCAATTATTACGCACGGCATAATTTTGCTATAGTTTTGAAATGCACTTTACTTTATGAATACAAATGTCTTTTTTTTTTTTAATCCTGTTAATATTGGAAGAGACAAAAAAAAAACTGTTTAATATGTATATATCCATTTTCTAGCTACGAGCAGATCTCGCTCGGCTGCACTAAAATGAAACTTGTTGTGACCTAGTTAGAAGAATGCCACATGACAAAGCTCGCCCGCTCTCCCTGAGACTAGCCAAGCAGAAAGAGAATAATATAATATTTAGCACGGGAATGCGGTTTGTTAGCAGGGCAGCCATGTCTGTGTCCTAAGCCTTGGCTTATTACGTGAAGGACAGACCCTTCGCTCTTCGTTGCAGGTTTCTCCTTTTTGTTAATGTGCTGCCACTCCCCTGCAGGGTGAGCAGGTCCCGACAGGCCGGGGTGACGCTCCCTATCTTTCCCACAGCTCAGCCTTAGCTTGGCTCATGAACTGTGACGGGACACAACTCCAAGGTTGTTTGTGGGTTTTTTGTTGTTACCAGAAGGCAGGCCAGTCAAAGCAGGAGTGTGAAACATTGTTGAACTCTTCTGATGGCTCTCAACCTTCGTATCAGCTGGCTCGGGTGACACACTCCGCTGAACACCTGAAAGAGCCACACTGTCAGGATGTAAGAGTCGCCGGTTGTACAGCCAGCTGCTGGTGATACAAGAAGAAGAGCGTAAACAACGTCTCAAACCTGCCCCGACATGCATTACCTTACACAACTCAGATTGAGTCAGTCGTGTGATTGCAGGAAAACGGACCGCTTGAACTACCTGGGAACTTGCGTCACAGGTCAAATCTAACAAAGGTTGTGAGGGAATGTGTGTGAAGAGATTGCTATACTCTTCAAACCGTTCCCATCACTTACAAGCCAATGTACCTTGACGTTCAAATCAAAATTAGCCTTAAACTGTTTTTTTTGGTGGCTATTCTCTCTACACAACTGAAAAGGTGTTCCTGTGTGCGAGAGCGGTTCTTATTTTGTGCCGCTTTTTCAGCTCTCAGCAAGTCAGAAACAAGTCACTATACTTTCAAGAACTCCTTAACTTTTGCTGAAAAGGAATCCAGCAGCACTGTAAACTCTCGACCTGCCTAGGTCATGGAGCGGCTGCCACAATAGCAATCAGTGAGGCCGTTGTACATTTTAGCAGGGAGCTCGACAAAAGCCCATAGTGGGAGAGCCAAAACCTCTGCATGCTTTTCAAACAAAGAGGCCTCTTAAAGTGCTGCGATGAATTCCCACAAGATGAATTCTTGTTCATGTTACGGCACGGAGAACATATTTCGAACCACTGCTTCTTGAAAAGTAAACTTTACGCAACCTTCTCACTTTATTGTTTTTGCTTTTAACTTTTTATAGGGATAAAACACCTAGTAGTTACAGTAGATCCAATATATTTTTGACAACCACTGTGTTATTATTGCAATCTAACAAGCTGTAGACTATAAAAAGCCAACCACTGGGATCAGCTCCAAACAGTAGATCCATTCCCAATCTCAAAGAAGTCAAATTTCACACAACTGACTGAAAGCAAGCAAGCATTTATGTCGTAAAATGAAAGAAATGCAAATAACTAACATTATCGCTTTTTTCACTTCAAAACAAAGATAAGTAATCATTTCTCTGTGATGGTAGGTTGTGGTAGGAAAAGCACAAAGTAACACAATTATGTTGCAATCTACTGTTTTACTGTATAATCGTTCTTCAAGCTAAGCAAATCATCCCTCAGAGTTACCGCACTCCTCTCCAAATACTCGGCAGGTCTCTAATGGTTTCCTACATCCAACTAAAAAGAGAGGTTACCTAAAACTTTTTCTGAAGTTGTTGTTGTTTATTTGTTAACAGCTAATTTAGCAAACTCAGCATGTGTGGCTGTCAGGGGATTACTAGTCTAGATGTGCACTCTTTGTTGGTTTCACTACATAAACCAATTACAAAATGAGGCACCATGAGAGAATTAAAAACTTTTATTAGCCGTAGGGTAGATGGCGGTATAATTGGATAACAGCTGGACGGCTGCTATCTGCGTACAAAAAGAGGAGCCTGTTCATTTGTGTGATAATGGTAGAGAGGTTGTAGATTAAATGAATATGTTAATGTTGAAATAAATACATTGCGATTTGTTTCGACTGAAATAAAATGACAACATTGTTAGGTAAGCTGCTTTTCCAAAAGTGGTACAGACTCACTTTTTCTGGTAAGACCAGTGCTTTCTGGTAGCAATAGTAGCCAACTTTAGACAGATATTGCAATTAAAGTGATGTTTTGTAGTCAATTTGCTGATTTATGACTCTTGAACTACTGAAACACTAAATGGAATCCTTTACCATTAACCCAGGAGGTTATGTGTCACTTGTGGCTTTACTGACCATTATTCAGAAGTATTAGACAGGCTGGCTTTAACATGGAGTTGGAGTAGCACCTTCCTGTTCATAAATTGTCAATGTATTTTCCCGGACAATAAGTGTGTAATAAAAGTCTGCACAGGTCTGGTCCAGCTGGCGGGAAATTGATGCAAACATGACTTTCATTTGATATCCATAAATATCACAATTATTGTGCAGTATTGTAAATCATAGCAGCTGTGAATTGCATTTTTACTCATTGCTGGAAAACACAACAATGTCCTATTTTATTTTTCCTTGACTGTTGGCGTTGGATACGAAATGTTTAGCTGCCAATGGAAATAAACAGTGAAAATAAAATACACATAGAAATGTAATATGTTGTTGAAGGCTACTGAATATAAAAAAGTAATTATGCAAAATTAAAAAAATGGTTGCTTTAATTTTGAAAAGCAGCTTATACATGCATCTACATTTTCTACAGTCTCCAAATACCAAGAGAGATAAATGAACTGGCAAGAATATAATGATATCCCCGGTCATAAAGTGTGAAAGTGTTTCATATGGAATGCTATACTGATGATTACAATGTCAAAAAGAATGATGGCCTTTTAATCAACTGGGCCTTGGTGTGTCCCTAAGTGATGGGGATCCTGAGTTAGTGAGCCAAGTCGGGAGACTTTTTCGAGGAGGAGGACTCGAGCAGTTTAACAATTTAGGACATGCAGTTGCAGCAATGGGCTCTGTTTAGCTCAGTACTTGTCACTATAAGTAATACAAGTTCTGAAACTGTGCCATGAATTATATAAATCTGCAGCGCTTGGCACTCACGACGCATCTGAGGCAACAATTTGACACAGACTGAGCTGACATTTCTATTTTGGCCACGCTGACGGTTTAAGTAATCAGACATGTTGCTGTCACTTGGTTAATGCCATTAACATTTGTCCATATTTCTTCCTTATCATAACAGTATGCCAATAACTGATTATTCTTTCCTGGAGAGCTGTTGTAGTTCGTCTTCAAAGATCTAGCAGAGATGCCCTTGAACCAGCTGCTTACGGGAAAAAAAACGCCACATTAATGCAGACTTTTCAAGATTATGGATTACAGGAAATACTTCCCAGTGTTTTGCACATCATTCTGAAATGAGTAGAATGTTTTACATGCAGTTCATGATTCGGTAAAAGAGTCATTTAGACTCAAACAACTTCAGGTTGGATTAAAGTTGGGAAAATAAGGTCCAACTCTATTTAGAATGAATTGACCTGAAACGGACTGCTTCTAAACACGGGGCCTCTAATGAATAAAAACAACGGGCGGGGGATGCATTATATGTCATCTTGGCAAATTATTCAATATGCTCAACCCAGAGCATGAATAAAATAGCAGTTCAGCAATATTGCGGTTTGTGTCCTCTCCTTGAGGCCACACTGTCCTTGGTTGACCTTGCTCAGGCAATCATCCTGAGCTTTTACTCTGACATGTTTATACACTATATGGCCTGAGTCAAGTAGCAGACCCTGTGAGGAGCGCTGACAGGAGATCCAGAAACAGAGAAATGAAGATAAAAGGCCTTCTCCAACAGTTGAAAAACCCAATAACTGACAGAGAAGAAAATCTTTGTTTTAATTTGTCATTCACACATCCAAAACAATGTCACACATCTAAGGGTACGAGGAATCCTTCGACTGTATCATACAGTACTAGCACAAAGAAAGAAGTCAGAGGAGATTTGCAAGAAAGACAAGGGGATACACAAAAATAGACAAACGGCGGGATAAGAAAGACCGAGATGAGCACTTTCCTCAGAGATTCATTTCATCAGGCAGCGCTTCTATTCGCTGTGCCTCCTTTGTCTCGTTTTATGTGTTTAGCAAGATACTGCACTTTTGCGACGCCCACTCTGTAAATAGAGAAGTTCCTGATGAAAGAATCTGTGTTTGGCAGAGTGGAATGAGAGGGATAGTAAGATCGACCGTCCTTAAATAAGGAAATTCTGAGGCGACTTACACCCATGCATCTGTTAGGGGATTTAATTGACATTGACAACACCGTGTTTCTCCACAAATAACTGTGCAATAGCACTACTTTAAAGTGTGTACCTGAGATGTGCTCATATGTTTCTTGGAAATAATTAACCAGCATGAAAAAAGCAAAATTGATTAAATAAATCCTAGTCAATCAGACCATAGAGACAAATTATTCAATTAAATAAACGTATTGATCAGTCGACAATATCTTTGGATGATCCTTAAAGGAAACATACTGTTGGTTTAAGAGGGATATAATATAGTTTCAGACCATAATATAAGAAGAAATGCATTTATTCCATTCTATTTTGCCTCTTGAAATCAATACTTAACATGAAACAAAAAAGACCAAGCTTCGCACTAAGTGCATTTTAGGACGGTGCTGCAGTTTCCCCTGGGTAGTTCTTAAAAGCCCCCAGAATCCATGTTGCTCTGCTCCTGCACTTCCTGACATACCAAAGGTCAGTCAAGGTTACTGAATTGTTCATGAAGAGGACACAAAAGCTTCTTACTGGCCTCTTTTGAAATCTAGAAGGAAATACCCCACCAATGTCAAAGAGGCTCAACTAAGTCTAGATTATTGCTTTTTCTTCCCCACATTTAAAGCAACATGGAGAAAAGGGAAAGTGGAACCAGGAGGTAGAGGACAGAGAGCAGGGAAACAGCTGGGTTGCCAGATCAGTGAGAGAGGGATGGGATTGTTTTGTCCCAGCGATGCGGTGAGGGAGAACCAAGCGTGTAGTGCATCACATTTTCATATGAGCATCAGTGCACAGCTTAGAACTGCATTATGGAACCAAAGCAGCAGAAAATATCCTTGAGGAACAGCTGAATAAAAATGTGGCTTATTCATAGACCATGATGAGAACACAGCTAAATGATTGAATTAAGCTAATTAAAAGCACAGTGAAGGGCCATCAAGCAAAATGTGCGTTTATATTGTAGTGTGCCACATTATATTACAACATATACTTAAATCCATTCATTTCTATGCACATATTAACAATTACTAAGCGAAGGACACTTCAATATGTCCAAGCAGAGTATAAAGTGAGAACCTTATTCCAGCAATATTTGCTGTTTATACTTCGATGTTGAGTAAATGTGGGCTCTCTATGGAGATCACTGTTGAAAGAACTAGCAACGTGTCAGGACTGGAGGTGTTGTTGATTGTAAATACAATCTGTAGTCACAGCCATATATGTGGGACCCTGGGTATGTCTTTGAGGATGTTTTCAATGTTTGTGAAAGAAAAATATGGCGAGGGAACACTTATGGAATGCAAAGACAAATATGTATTCCCTTTACCGTTCACTGTAACATACCTCTAAGCTACGAACTGTTTTTATAGTGGCTAATATGGATCTCAAAAGTCTCTTTTTGTTGCTTTTACTTGCATCTAGAAAAATGTGGTGCAGAGTGCTTTTGCATAACATAAGAAAGTAAAAGGATGCATCCATTTTAAAAAACAATAAATGCAAACAAAAAACAAACAAAAGACAAAACTGACATCTTTTGTCACGCTATTTGAAAAGGCTGTCTTTGCTGGAGTTTGAAAGGAAAACATAAACATAACATACATCCTATACAAAATATATGAATGAAGGAGTCTCAGTGTAATCTCGGGTCTTGTTTGGTGGCACAGCTGTTTTCCAGCCTTGGCTCACGCTTCACAGATGCAGTTAGCAGATGTGCCATTGAGAAGAAATAGCGATGTTTAAGGTGGGTGTAAAAAGATGAGTAAGGATAACAACATTCATAAAACTATTTTATTTTATTGTGGGCAGGCTGTTTGGAAACGTTGTTGGATAAAATGTGTGAACAACAAAAAGACAACAACAAAGGAGGCATGTGAACTCTTTTTATATCTTCTCCTTGTTCAATAACTCAGAGGCGAGGTAGCCTTTGGTTTAGTTTAGGTCAATAAAGCAATACACTGTTGGCTAGTTGACAGAGAAAAAGGCTATAGAGCAGGAACCCAGGACACATAGTATAGAAAATATGATTAAATGTAAAGTGTTGTATACTAATTGGACTATGAACGAGACAGGAGAGAGCAGTGAACACCTCAGCAATCCCGAGGGCTGGTTGGTGAGATAAGGCTGGTTCATGGTCTGTAGTGTGAAATTATAATATTTCAGAATGGTGACGTAATATAACTCAGAACTGATCCTGCTTTCAAAAGCCACATTATTTGAAAGTGAAATTGCCAGTAAGCGTTGGAGTTCTGAGTTCTCTTTGAGGATGACTCGTTTTTTCTGTTTGACAGAAGTCAAATAATTAATAACAGTAATACAATACTAGATAAATAAAAGTGTTTACTGACCCGAATGCCCTTTAAACTGGAAGGACACTCATTGTGTTTTCACATTTACATAATGTTTGTTTTAGGTAAACATATCAGCAGTGAAACTAGGTATGAGTGCATTCATGTGTCTTTAGCTCTACTTTAACAGTTCTATTCAAATCTGTTGGCCCTGATCCTCCTCCCCTATTAAGACATGTGTGTTCACACTCACAGCACCTGGCATTGACACAGCCCTGTAAGCTTGAGAAAAAAACATTGTTGTTATTGGTGTCATGTAGGACATATCAAATAATAATTGTAACTCTTCTTAAATAGGGTAAATGGGTAATGTTTCTTGTTTAATCAAAGCTGCATGTTGCAGTTTTGGAAGCCGGCGACTCAGATGGGAGTATGAGAGGAAACCCAGAAATCCGTGATGATTGGCAGGTCAAAAGAAGTGTTGACGTCTAGGTTTAAACTCTGCTAAATTTGGTTGAAAGTGAGCACATTTTATTCCTCTAGGGGACACTCACTGTCACTTCTGCAGCGGCTCACTGCCTGTATGCAAGTGGAAGCACGTTTTACCCACATCAAAACATGAAGTCACTGAAATGTGCACATGTCAATCACATTTTTAAGAAAAACAGAGAAAAGGCTTGACTTGTTAGGATATTTTTGTTTTGCAAAATCCTCTTTTTGGTTCTCTTATCCACCTGGGATTATCCTAAGAACATACTTCAGGCTTTCTATTCAAAGCATTTGCTTCCAAGCATGACATGAAATACAGATGTATCACTACCCCTGCATAATACTAAGAATTTGACCCATATTTAGCAATGGCCGGGTCCACTTGTGCAAACTTGACCAGACTAATCCTCAGCGTTCATAGTGTCTAAATAACACAGTCAATACACTCCCAAACTCAAACAAATCCCTAATGGAACAAACACTCCCTCTTTAACACATGTACACATTTACACACACCAGTCCTAACCACCTGCGGGTGAGTTTAACGGCTTTTCTAGATTACGACTCCCATCCACAGACCGGTTAAACAGCTTGGTACACAGATGATGTCCATGCTTCTCTTTTCCTTCTTTTTTTTTTTTCCGGTTTGTCGCAGACGTGTGGGTGAGCCGGGTGTGGCCGCCTCTGCCGCAGCTTACTCTCTAGCCAGAGTCAAGTATAATTTCTACACATTTCACTAACCAGGAACATGGCCAATATGAGACGCTTGAAAACCCCAGTGCTCGCCACTGCCAGGCGAACACGCCTCAGTCTCTGCTTTGTGCAAACAAGCTTCAAGGTTTGACAGCCCATCCACTGCCACTGTCCATTACGAGCAGCGTGTCAGAAAAGCTAAAGCTCTAACCACACATTAAGTCCCCAAATCTTTACAAGGACACTGTGCCTCTGGGGAATGAACAGCACATTCAAGAATAGAGCCTTACTATGAAGGGATCTTTGCCTTCCTTGCTCCTGCATCCATTTCCTTTTGTTCAAGAGCAAATGGATTTACTATGCGTTATGTTTAGGGCCTTCAAGGTGACAGTTTAGTTGGATATTACCTTCACTATCTATTCGCTGACAGTGAACAGATGTTACGGTCTGTGTAGAGTACAGGTCCAGGAGTATCGAGAGTGATTCATGTGAGGGATATTTACATGGCAACAGCTAAACAAGAGCCCTATTCAGTGGGCTGAGCCCCTGGTATTATGAGTAATTGTTTCGATAGAGACGGTTGGTTTGGCGTTGTTGGTGCAGGCTGGGACTTGTCCTTCCTGTCACAGCTCAAACCTGAACTTCCAGGAGAGGAGTGTGGCTTGTGCAGAGAATGCAGAGCTGTCATCTGATAAGTGGATATCGTGATCATTTATTTAAAACCCCCAGTGACACTTTGGCAGCACAGCATTCTTAAGGGGGAAGTGCAAACAAAGACAAAAAAATGGAAGAAGAATACTCAAGAGACTGACGGAGATATTGTTCAGATCTCCCTATAGCTGCAGAGTGAGGGGGGGGGGGGGGGGGGGGAGACATTCAAGTCCCCTGTAACTCGGAGCATCTGCTACACTTACAGACATTTCCCAATTTATGTTTGCTGGCTTTACCGGTGATGGTTTGTGTCTTCTAATTGGTTCGCTAACAGAGGGACCCCCGCTCTGAGCCAACCAAGGCTCATACCTCTATCCAAGTACTGCTGAACTAGCAGAGTTACACTTCTGCCCCATGCTGCACCTTTTTCTGCAACGCCTGCTCATTGCACGACTCCATGTAAAGAGACATGACATGAATAAAACATCGGAGATTTGAGAATATATCAACCTTACGGACGAATATCACTTTTCACAATCACACTGAAACTTGGCTTTCTGTCAGCTCTCTGAAGTCCTTATTTTGAGGTTTAGGTTAGGGCTGAACAAATATTGCAAATCAATGTATTCTTGAAGCAAAGCAACAATGGAAAACATTTGGTGGATCTAGCTCTTTCCTTTTTAAATGTCATCACTGGAAACTGAATATATTTGATCGTTTGACTGTTGACTCAACCAAACAAAACATATCAAAGGCAAGGCATTTTATGGACAAACTATTAATCCACTTACCACACAAACTGTTGACGGATTAATCAATAAATGAAATGAGAATGAGTTGCCGCTCTTGTTTTATTATTCTAAATTCAACTAAAAGTGAACTGAAATACATCCCAACGTGACTGCTCTACCGACTCAACAGGGTGCCTTGTTAATGCTAAAGTACACAAACAAGCCAAATGACTTGCACATGACTGTTCCAGCACTAATTTTACACGACTTGGAAACCTGCCAGATCTTGTTAAGAGTCCTGTCTGAAGTACAGCGTTAGCATACAGTCTTTCTTATGCATGGCCATTTGTGTGGTCTCCATATTCAAAAGGTGACATTTAACGCAGCCGTAATAAATCCCTAAATTGCGATGTTCAGCCCCACTCCCCCTCTGAGAGGCTTTGTGTCAACACAAAAGGACTCCTCCTCTCTGCTGTCACCAATCAGATTTGGCCGAGCGTCTTGCTAAAGCATCAACACCGTCAACACAAATTAGAGCTTAATTACTACAGCAATTCCTATTCACTATTGTTTCCCCACAAGAGTGCTCCCCTGCGCCCAACCATCTGCAACACTTCAATAATAGTTATCATGTTATACTGAGCGGCCTCACTTTCCCACAATGCCCCTCCTTAATAAGCCCCGGACTCAGAAGCCTGCTGTGTGTGGATCATTTCCCCCACGTCCATTCCAGTTTATTGTTTCAAATACTGTACAGTGCTACCCTTCCTTTGGGAAAGTCTTCTTTTTTCTGTAGTTCCTGTGCCGCAACAATCTCATCATAATGCTTTGCCAACACTTCTGGGTTTCATTAGTGTCTGGCATCCCTCCACTAATTGCATGAAACTAGGTCTGCAACCTCTTTTACAACCAATCAGAGAGGGCAGAAGGCTTCCCTCTCTTGATTATATGCCACAGCAGCATCGATGCAGACTGCACTCGCAGCTCAGGTGGAGTTGGGAGGTTGGGCTCCTCTTGCCCCGCCGTGTCACTCTGTTTGCCGTCACGGCACGGAGTAAAAAGGGGGAGGGGAGGTGTAGGGGCGGATGGTGACAAAGCCAATTATTTTCACCTATCTGCCAGCAGACATGTAATCTTAAACGGTCCCAGTGATCCCTGGGCAGGCTTTGAGCCCTTGGAGAATATGGTTTCACAGATGAAGCTTTCACAGGAAACAGCTTGCATTCTGCAGCAGGCTTTTCAGACGCGTCTCACCTGTCGACTATTAGAGTGCTACAACTGACATTTTCAAAATCCTTATTTCCTGAAAAACAAAAAACAAGCTCTATGGTATTATCATCATTTATGTTATGTCATCGCTGTTAGTTTTGTTCTTCAAACACAAGTGTGCAGTGGCATGTAAAAAAAAAGTGATCAGGGTGGAATTTCAGCTCAGCAGCAAAGAATGGCGCGGAGTAGTGAGGGATGCTGTTACATTAAAGGATCGGGTGATGCGGACTGACACAACGCTGGACTTCTGACAGAGTCTCCTCGGGTTATAACTATAAATAAACGACTCAAGGCTGGACGTACAAAGAATAGTTAACGTCTACCCGGAGGAGAAAACTGAGCCCTCATTGTGATGAGTCAGCCTACCCTGTAGTAAGCAGGATATGAACGGCGTTTAGTTTAGTTTCGCAACATTTCTATAGAAAGTGCGCATCAAGGCAGGACCTGTAGTCCACACAGAAATGGCTAATGCCGGAGCAAATGTCAGGCGCTCAAGCTACGCAAAGCTAAAGCAGACATTAGGAATTGTTGGCAGTTCTACTGAGGCTTCATTTTATTTTCAAGGCGAATCGCAAGGCTGCACACTAAATCCATTATTTTCTTAATGGCAAGTGTGGAGTACATTTTAAAAGGAGAATGTGGTGTCATACCCAAAGAGTCTGAAATACTGCCGTTAAAAAGCGAAAGAAGCTTTTTATTTCCTCTTTAGAGAATAAAAGACAAAGAAGTCTGATATTCCACCATTCAAAACCAAGTAAAAGGTTCTTTCTGTGCTGAGCTAAAACAACATGTTCTGTGAAAGCAGACCCCTCACCTTCACGGTGTCCCTTTAACCATTTAGATAATGGCAGCTATATAAGCCATCAGTGTCTATGCTTTGTCTGTTGGGAAATTCAGCTTCAAAAGCTCGGTGCTACTCCCTAACAAAAGCTTTTTGGCTCTAGGTCATACAAGTGGTTACTCAGGGACTAAACAGGTGGACAATTGCCTCAACCATTTTGGCTGCGGCCACACGAGGACGAATTCGGTCGTTTGCGTTACTGTTTAGTGTCATATAGACCGTTCGGCCACACGAGGACGACCGAATACGGCACTAAACGACTGAGGAAACGATAACGGGTCCCAAGGTGGATAGAAAGGCATACGCAACTCTCTGGGGGGTCAAACGGCTCCGTGTGTACGCCCTATCCGAACATTTTCAGATCACTGATAGTGATTGCGCAATAGCCCCGCCTCTCCCCACCTCTTCTGCTCACCTCCGCTTACCCCGCGCCATTGCTGAAGTGTTTCGCCACCAACAACAACAACAACAACAATGGCGGATCGCAGAGTTGCTATCGTGCTCCGGACGCTATTGACCATGCTACAGTTGTTTGTGCAACATCTACAGCAATAATGATGAGGCAATAGCCCCGCCTCTCCCCACCTCTGCTGCTCACCCCCACGTCAAAGTAAACTGCACCCTGAATTCTGATTATTTATCTTTCTCTCGATATGGACCTAAACGCGAGTGAAGTCTAATCTGACAGGACGGAGACACGCAGCTCTGCTCACCTGCAGCTCCTCCCGCTGCAGCAAAACACACACTTCAAGTCAGATCATCACCCTTAGCTATTTTAATTACCTCTCAAACTCCCTAAACTAGTTATAAATATGTTTATTTTTACTGTCGGCCGGGTCACTCATGACTGGACCAGCTGCTGCATGAGACAGACACTGACGCTGTCCGAAGAGAGGGAGGAAAAAGAGAGGCTCCGTGTATTTTATTATTATAATATATAGAGTCGTTATTCATTTGTTTTAAAGCTCAATAAATAACAAAGAAGACCTTTGACCGGCACTTTTATAATTTTGTCCGGAAGATTTAAACTTGAATACACATTGACTGGCGAAAAACTCTGCCCGGTTCCCTCACCGCGGAGAATAAACAGAAGGGCAACCATGACAACCTTCTTCTTCGCTGCTTTTGTGGAGGAAGTTACAGCGCCACGTACAGGCTCCTGCATATGTACTGCAGCTTCTCCAGCGGTTGGAGCTAAACGGAGCGGTCTCGTGTGGACAGACACTATCCGGATAACTATTGCGTGTGGACGGAAGCTTTTTTGCGATTGCGTTTGCGTTAATCCTATGCGTTTAGCCGTTTTCGTCCACAAAATAAAGGGCAAAGCAGTTTAAACACAGCATTCTCCCAATGTATTGTAACCATGGTTCTGTTGAAGATGTTTAAGTTAAAGATCCAACATTTCAGGTGTCTCAATTCTTGTTTTTAGTTGTGTGCTGCTGGAAAGGTGAAGAGGGAAAGTTCCAGGGAAAACAAGGTATTGGTGATGTTGTTATTCCTCCATTTGGATCTCGCTTTAAGTAAATAGAGGTTGTATATTACGTAATGCTTCCCAGAACTCAGCTCATATCTTCATCAAGGCTTTACTGATACTATCTTTCCAACAAGGGTGGATGTTCTTGAGAACATTTCAAAAACGTCTTGCAGTGTAGTATCTTTTATATTTAGATAATCCCAGGATTGAACCTAGATGCAACACACAACGTGACTTCAGCCCTGAAGAACCACCACAGGAAACACAAACATGAGTAACAACCGTCAATGAGTGTTACGCAAGTATCAACGTGTTTGTTCCAGGTGGACAACCAGTCACATGTGTAACACTCCGTGTCCTCCTTTTATCTGTGTTCTCATCACTGTCAGGTTCAAAGCGGCACATCCTCACAGGGACCCCTCAGATCTAAATACCCTGCATTGATATTCCATATATTTCACTAGGAGGCCAATCAAGGCAAGCTTTGCTTTTCTCTAATGGATGCCACACAATGAGTCTGACTGGACATCAAAGTTGCCTAGAAAGAGCTTTGAAATGAGCCCATTAATGTAATGATTCTCTTTCTGGTGCTGGATGAATATTTGCAACACATTATGATGGTAATTTGTACATTTCTGATCGTGCAAAACAACCTGTTCTTCATTAGCATTCGACAGACATCCAAATGTAAACGTTTTACATTAGATTTTGGAGAAATAGAAGCCAATGTCACATGAAATGGCAGTTTTGGAGACAACAAAGCTTTAAAAAGCACTAATCCAGCAAGATTACAGCCCGCGACTGATACAGTAACTGCACAAGCACAAACAAAGCTGATCCAAATCCAAAACCAGCACGACACACCTAAGCAAGAAAGACAACTTTGAAAATGGCAAGACTGTGTAATCTGAATGCAGTGGTAAAACAAATCTCTGTATCCTAACAATAGATGTCACTGCAGATATGTATGTGTTTTATATTCTCAGTTAAACAATATGTTCCGGAGCAGCAGTTCTCCTGCAGGGCGTCAGAGAGAATGGATACAAGGTAAACCCGAAACACCATAATGAATATTACCATTACATTTACTCTTGAGGCAAATGCTCTAATCCAGGGTGACTAAGAAAACAGACAATGGTTGAGTTTCTAGCTCGAGGACACTTCAACAGGACACACAGTTGATGTTACATGTTGGATACGTTGCAGTGTAATGGTGTCAAGTTAATGGTTTGTGTCCAATTTTCAAAACAAAAAGGTGACTAGCTGATATTTCTATTAACCCATTTCCATCATAAGTGCTCTTGATGAATATAATTTGTCAAGCAACACAAAGAGGAAGAAATCAGTGTGAGCTTCAAAGAAACATTTAATCTGACATTCAGAAGTCACATGAAAAGTGTTTCCTATCGAGGGAAATTACAAACATCAAAACCAGGCCAAAGAGGTGTCAAGAGCGGTGGAGTAATCTGATTTTGGGTTGGGCCTTTAAGTCAAGTCAAGCCTCATCTCTATGGAAAACAGCCCTGTCAGGACCTGCGTGGTGGGCCCCCTCTTTGTGTCACTGTCATTTAGCATCTGCACTGGCCTGTCAAATAGAATGCCACCCTCACACTGGCTGCTAGCCCCCATATGAGACAGGATGCGGAACAAAGGCCCCGGGATGATAGATGATGTTATACAACGGCCACTGTTTTTGTCAGTGAACAGGGGGCCGCAATTGATGGATATGATTCTGAAAATATGTCAAGTGTGTGAGATGAAGCCATCAGAGGAAGCAGAAAAGCAGGCAAAGGGAATAAAACAGGAACAATATCAGCGAACGTCTCAGAGGCCCAGGTTTAAGTAATTATCCGAGGAAAGTTGTTTAACTATTTCTCTGCAGTTCTCTATTTTTAGATTGTAAAATACAAAAGCCAGGCAGGTTGTGAAACTTGTATACTTGTTGTGCTGAACGCCACTTCACAGAAAAAGGACGAAAGAGACGCAGTATAATTAGCAATAGCAGAACAATCAAGTGAGATGGCGGTTTATTATGAACAGCACTGACTGAGCAGACAAAGAAAAGGCCAATGCCTAAACACATTAGCTAAATCAACATAAAATCCAAAGAAGCAGATGCCAAAGAGAGCAGAGCTGGACATGCTGTTTGCTCAAAGAGGGAATTCTGCCAAATGCAGAGGAACATCATGATGGTTCTGGAGATTGGGATGCGCGGAGAAAACAAGAGCACCTATAACTCTCTGGAAAAAACCTGTGCAGGACTGGCTGTTGTGATAAGAAAATATTCACCAACACCTCCGCATCAGCACTGCCCTGACACCCCCTCCTCCCCTTGCCCAAAATACGACAAATGTATTTCCGGGCGCTGAACATTAAACTCCTGTGTCTTCTCTCTGTGAGCGTCAGCACCCACAGGGGTTCATATGTGAGTCATGGCCACTGGCTGGCCTGATACACCATGACAGACCAGGCCTTGGGCGGTCAGAACAAATGCCATGGCGCCACACTCGGCTCACTACGCTGCAGCACAAAACACAGCCATTGGCTATCGAAGTAGGCAGCTGTGTCTTAGGACAGGCATTCACATGAGCGAATTGGCATTTTACCACACACATGCATCAGAGGAACGATAAGCGTCTAACAGATTTAATAACAATTCAACTGCGACATCGCCCGCTCGGAACATTCCGCATTTTGTGTTGTGACAATACAAGGCCACAAGACAACCTCGATGTTCTAGGTATCAATCTCATTCTCAAATGACTTGAATATGCCAGAAGTAGTTGTTTACGATTTGTTTTTTTAAGAAATAAGTCTGTTCCCTGCTGGTTACATTTACAAACAGTAGATGCGCTGCCGAGAGTGATATGGGTAGAAAGTCTCACTGGCATATTGATGTATAACTCAGACCTTACTCAAATACAATCTGTCACAAGAAATACTTTCTGAGATACAATATGAATGTCACAAATCAGTGAATGAGAAGAGAGACATATTTGTGTATGTAGGCAGCCCTGGTGTATTGTATAACAATCTAAGATGGATGCATGCTGGTACACTATGTGAAATCAAATGTCATATAAAGTTGTAACATTATCCCAAAAAAGAACTGCAACTGTTCCCACAAAGTAATAAGAAGCATATCTGAAACAAATTCAAGGAGTTTTGTCAATCGTCTTACAATACAATTCAGTTACTGCTGTATTTTGTTGTTTCACAACTGGGCCCTCGGAGTGTAGAATTATAGAGGGGCCCATTTGATGATCTTCAGTCAAACCCAGAGACGAAATATCCGAGTGTCTTGTGACCACCGTATGTGTTTACTTTTCAACAGTATAATGTTAACTTTTTTTCCAAAACGACTTCTCTTGACTCACTTCCTGCCCATTTTGCAGGACTTGCAAGTAGATTTGACATACGGGCTGTAAAAAAATCCATCTTCAATAGATCCTGTTTTTTGTTTACATGACCACAAAAACATACTGCACTTGGTGTCAAAGGCAGAGGTCAAAGAGCAGCAACAAAAGGAAAAGCCAAGTGTACTTTGAGTGTGACACACCTGGCAAAAACGTGCCAGACCTCAAGATGAGTGTGATTAACCCCCTGGCCTGCCAGCTTTGTTTTCTTCTGGCTGCATCTGCTCCAGTGAAGCAACGCAGGCAGCAGGAGTTAATGTACCGGTGAAGAAAGCAGGCCAGCTGCAATCTTTAAAAGGTCCAGGAAGGAGGATATGGGACTTCCGTTAGGCCAAAACACCGAGATAGGGCGGAAGATGGATCTGCCTGTCTAGGATCACCTTTGCCTGTGGTGTTTCAAAGTAGGCGGGGAGACATCTGTGCCAACATGTCAACCGTGGGGGGTGCACCCTGTAAATAAGACATTAACCTCTGTGTTTACGAAGGAGCAATGTGTTTTTCCCATTGCAAAGTGCTTTTCCATAGCCGGGCAGCACTACTGTAGCTCTCTGTGAGGGATGGTTGGGAGTGGTGAGGCGAAGAGTAATACAGCGTGTCAGTTCCTTTCTAGGGATGAAAAAATTATATATTACAGAGAAGAGGTCCATTTTCATTTTTTACTCCTGCCTCTCACCGACTTCTTAAAAAAACGTCTAGGATATTCGTGGCAGGCAAATCTATTAGCTATGAGAAATACATCGCTTTTCTCATTATGTGGAAGGGAGCTGCGCACTGATGTTGCAGAGTGCACTTACTCGTGCACACAATGAGGTCAGCACGTGACCCGCCTCCAGCGCTGGGTACAAACACATCCCTTCTGCAGAGCTCTGGGCGAAACGTTAAGGACCATCTGACTGAATCCTTAACATGATGCCGTCCTGACACGTCGAGTTGGACACATGGAGCGCTGTATGTGCATGTTACTAAAAATACTTCCACACATGCAAGTAAGCTCTGGGGGACTGGATTGTATAGTAGCACCTCAGCGCTCTGTGTGTGTGGGGGGGGGGGACTACGCATGAGAAAAAAAGCTTGCACACACACTCCATTGTGATGCATGAGTTGTGGCCATGCTGCCTGAGCTCATTCAGTCTTTTAGACATATTCATTTCCCCCAATACTTAAAACATATAATAGAAAGAGGAGGAGCCAACCTCCAAGTGCTAATAAATCACAGAGTAAGTATCTCTGCAGGAAGGTTACACATTTCTAAATGGATGTTTTTTTTTCATCTGGGTGGGATTTCGTTCCTAGATCACTCTTTGATTTATTGCACATCAACCGGCTCCTGAGTTTCGGAACCTTGTTGATTCACAGGAAGCTGACACATCCTGACAATGTCCTATACATATTAATGATACATCTAAGGTTTAAGGCATGGTGGTGAATAATCTGAAAGACATAACCAGTCAAGAATATTAATTGGGAAAATGTAAATTAACTAGTGCAGGATGTCGTCTCCTAACGTCCTAACTTTAAAAAGGGACTGCATCAAAATGTGTACCCAATTCAGTCTCAGCATTTCTCGATTGTTGAACCAGGGAATTAATCTGAGAACACAATTTCACCTACAATAATGACTTGCCAAATTGAAGCCTGAATATCCAGGCGTCAAACCTGTGGGAGCAAGTTTTAGACTCCCGCAAACATTGACACATATTCAACAATTATGTGCATTCAAACAAACTTGTATCATCATGCAACAGTAATGCCTATAATCCCCTCGTTAAGTCTAATTTCTCATCTACCGCGTGCAAATCAGTACTGTCTGCATCTAGAGGAGCTAAACAAATGAGTCTACACATGCAGCACAAAGGGCTTATTCATTCCTGGGAGATCCTCCTACCCAACCTTGAAATGCCTTAATTCAAAATATAACGCAGCCTTTAAATGGTAGTTTTCATTGGCGCTCCTCTTAAATGCATGCAGGCCTTTTCAAATAAAAAAAAGAGAATACAAAAGATTTGTCGGATGAGAACTCTCTTCAAGGTGTGTGGGAAGGCAGACCTCAACAGGCACACAGATAAGCCTTTCATTCCTGGCTTTTGTTTATCTCGCATGGAATTTTAAAAGGATATCATTCATTATTCAAATTGTATTTTTCAGTACACAGACTCTTAGCTGTGCTTAGTTTTGAAACGCTCTTTGTGTTAATGTTAAATAAACCAGACCTCTGCTCCAGGGATTACCTTGCAAATGCGCCATTCCCACACTCCACAATGAGCAATTGAGTATTTTGTAAAGCGCTCTTTGATAAGAGTAAAAAACTAATCCACCCATCACTTTTCACACGTCCTTGTTCTAAGGTAATACTTCAGCCTAATTTCCTTCAATAATACCAATGTGGCCATCCATAGAGCCATCTGTAACTATATATTTCCTCCTCCTATGATTGTCGTGATTATTTGTATCTTGTAATTGTGCTACTCACCGAGAAATGTAGATCTTTATCCTTGAACGAAACAAGCCAAACGTCAATGTTCTGTTGATTTGGAGTTGATATATTGCAGTGGAATTATGAAAATCTTCCATGCCGGCAAATGCTACTGCTGCGCACCATTAGGATGTGTATCTGACTGGAGCCAATACGGCTGCATTGTGTGTTTCCAACTCAATTCCATACACTCCACTCCTAGAGGTACTATACGTTTGCAATCCATCCAATTATTTCACAAATAAATACTTTTTGAGAAAAGATTGTCCCTCTGCATGACAATTTTGGCACTTCTCACAAGCAAGAGGAGACATGACTAACAAGTGTACCAGGGCTCAGTAACCAGGTATAATTGCTTGGGTTTACTAAAACAAGCGGGAGGGAGTTAATTATTCCATACAATCAACACTGAAGTGTGTATGACTGAATAAACAGCAACATCTTAATCTGTTTGGTAAGTAGATGTATTCTCAGATGGCATGGAGGTTCTGCTTGATGGGTTCTCAAAGCTCAAAGTGTGAAAAGCAGTTGTGGATGTCAAAATTCCCCTGACAGTCCTTCAGTGATGATCAATTGCCCATCCCCCATCCTCTGGCTTGCCCTAACACATCAGCATCAATCAAACACAAGTAAATACAGTGAGTGGCTTAATGCATTTTTTCTCTCCAGGGATTTTGCAGACCAAAATGGCATCGAGGGGGGGGAAATAGATACATATTCTGCTGAGTGGTGGAGGGGATGACATTCTGGTGAATTGTGGATAACCTTTCTTCCCCTTGCTGTCTATAAAGAGGGAATACAAATCTCTTTAGTATATGCATCCTGAGCATAAACAGCCTTGGCTACAGAGTAGAGTCCGCTGTTGGATGATACCATAAGCTCAGTTCAAATGGGGACCGAGCAGGAAACAGACCCTTGTTAATCAAATCAAAAAGACACCACTGCGTAGTCAGTATGTGCACTTCAGGAGAGTAATTAGAGTCCTCCTTTAGCGTGGCCTCCATTCAAGCTGCAATCAGGAGTTTGGCACAACAAGGACTATGAAAAACACTCCAACTAACTAGGTCCATCCAAGGTGCTTGGCCATGTCATAATCCTTTGGAAAGACAGTTTATCATTGTTTTGGTGTGTGGCTTTTCTTGTTTTTGTCCCTCACGATTAGCAGGCACTGCAACCCAGCGGACCGGGCCTGCCCAACTGAGGAGGGTAACTTATATATGTATTGAATTATATTTGCCATTTTTATACTTTACATGAATCGATATTTTAAACGGTTTCCAAACACTTGTTAAATAAAGCTGTGTTATGTTTTTGGAATTCATGCCTCTGTCATAATTGAACCGATTAAGGGAAGCTTTAAAATCGATCTACGACTTACATTTAGGGTCCACGGGTTCCTCCTGCCCCTTAGCAGGAGGTGGCGTTGTCAGTGACTAGCTTTACATATGGCAACCTCAGTCACGGTTACCACATTTTGGTCATCATTGCAAGAGTTCATGTCATGCTATAAATCTATTTCCCTCGACCAGACGAACACAGCGACAGTAAACAAAGCTTAAAGGGCAAATGTGGTCAAGACAGGTTGGATGAAACTTTACTCGGTCACTCTTTCATAGCATACCATCATACGATTTGATTAATCTCTCAAAGCAGATAATCTACGGTGCAGAGCGCACACGTTCCCACCCCAACTCTGCACAGCAGCAGCTGGATAAGCTGTGATAGGACGAAGGGCATGGAAGCAAATACATCACATTCAGCCCTCGACATTGTGACCTTGGCTGGAGAGCATTAGGCTGACTGACGGTGTCTCTATCTTTTCACACTGCTGAAAAATAACTGGTCCAATTACAGGCACATTGTCTTGTTCGACTGTACATTTGGGCACCTCAGAGATCAAGCCTTCGCTGGGGTTTAAATTGACAGAGCTACTTTTCCCGCTGTCACAGCCTCCTGTGTTACTCTGTCACTGGCAGGTGATGGAGGAGCAAAATAAGCTGTCAGAGGTGTGAGTGAGGCATCTATGCAGATAGTGAGGACTTCGAAGTCTGTGGATTCTGACAGCCTTCGTAGGAGGTCTGACTCTTGTTAAGCAATCTGGTAGAAACACACTGTAACTCAGACACCACCATGAAGTAGAATTTCATGGAGGGGGCGTACACTTGCCTCCATAGCTTGTCTGTCACGACAGTCAAACACGCATACATGGTGTGATTCGCACCAACTAAAGCTCTCCTGCAGCAACAGAAATGTCTGTAGCGCACTTCATGTTATAGTGATGAAGCAATGTGTCAATTTATTTAAAATGAAGCACTGAAAATGAACTGACAATCAACACATTGGGTGATCATGAAGAAATACCAAAAATGGTGTTTCCAATTTGGAGTTTTCATTATTTCTTTCAGTTTTATAGCTAAATAAATATATAATGGAATATCAGCCAATTTAGCTATAATGGAACATTGGGGAAATAATCATTAGTTACAGTTTTGGAGTATTATAAACCCAGATTTTCAAAGTGATATTAATCATATCGGGGCCCTGGATCAGTGCAACTGAATCCTGTGGCTTTGCTCTGAACTTGAAAGTGGAATTGGTTTTAGACAAGACAGCAGCTGCATTTGACTCTGCCGAATACTAATGAGCTATTGACCTATAAATGGCACTTCAGAAATGACAGCTACCAATATTGACCTTTACAAGAGGAGTAAATATAAGGAGTTTCTCCCAAAGCTCGACACTGTGCATGTGCCCGAGGTCAAAACCACGACTCCATTAGAGCCATTTAAGTAAAACATTCTCCTGGAATAAAAGGCCACATTTAGCTATTTGGCCAAATGATCCTGTGGAACAGGCATGGAATATCTGAATGTTGAAACAACACACAGCGAAGCGGGCTTGATGCAAGTGCAGCTGACAGTCGAAGGAGAAAGAGGCGGCCTAGCCGTGCGGACCACGGCTCTGAAAAACGCCTGAGTGTTAATTGGAAACACAGCACAAAGCTTCATCACTGAGGCGTGTCATTGGGAAGGAAATAAGCACGGGCATCAAAATATACAAAGACACTCACAAGGATGAAGGAACACAGCTCAGTATGATCGAATCAGGCAGATGAGACGATGCTAAATACACATCGGACTGAGACAACACAGTAATCTTAACACGGCAAAATTGAATGAAAATGTAATTTGCAGTAAAGTGTGTTTCCCACTCTCGACTCTTAGTAATACAATTGTATGTGAAGAAGTTCATGTTTTATGTTCAGGACATAACTCAAATTGGTGTCAGGCTTAAATCTAATATTTTAAGCCCCTGCATTTTAGGAGACTTCTCATGCCATTTAAAGGTGGGGTAGGACATTTTGGAGAAACCAGCTCGAGTGCGCTAGAATTTGAAAATACACAGCCGGAAGAAATCTGCTACTTCCTTACAGAGCCCCTCCTCCAACACACACGAACGCGCACATGACCAATGAGGGCACGAGATAAGTTTGTGCACAGATGGAAGGCTGACAGGCAGGTAGGCCATCCAGTTACTTTAGCCAGGCCGGCTCAGATGATTGGTCGTGCTTTTTACAGCGCTACGGCTTCCACAGAGGACATTTTTTTATGGATTTGTTGTCAAAGCACTTCAGATATTCATTGCTATCAGGATGTTAAGAGCATTCCATGGAATATAACAAAAAGTGTTTCTCGAGCCGGTTTCTCAAACTTACCTACCCCACCTTTAATACATTGGATCACACTTCCTGAAAAGCTGATTTTGCCCGATAACAATATGCTTTTTTAAGAAAATCTTAATTTGACTGCTTCATTTTAATAATACAGTTGTACATTTGTACTGTCAGATGAGTCTCTGTCAGACAGTTCTGGTGCCCCGATGACTGTCCCACACCCTACCCCCATTCCCTGACCTCTATTTCCCTGTTGGTCAGTCCAGAGCAAATCCGAAAAGCCTCCCTGCATCTCCATGGCGACGGGCCTCAGCTGAGCAGATGGCCTCAGTGTGCCGCGCGGCAATTAAAGAGGGAGCGTGGAGCGGGGGGAAAGAAAGTGGGTCAGGATCAGGGGGGAGCAGGGCAGGCAACGTGAAGCTGCCTCTGCCTTGGGCCTGCGCACGGACACATGCATGTGTGCACTCTGCAATGCACGCACACATACACACACACACGTGTGTTCATGCCTCAGTGAACTCCTTCCAGAGTCTTCGGAGCAAAAACAAATACCCACCCCACGCCAGTAACCAAGCGTCAGCCGTGTGGGAATGAAAAGAGGGGTTAGGGCGACAGAGGATTGCCCTCGAAACTCACACAATGAATCTCTTCCATGGTGAGAAGTCAGAATAACTTCCCCCCAGAATTACATTGGCAAATCCCACCACCCAATCAATAGGATTAACTCTTCAAATCCCATATAACGACATACAGAGTCAGCCCCCAGTTATTTGGAATTACTTCCACTGGAGTGCCACTCAATCTGGAAGGAATTGCTTCTTCTTTTTTCTTTTAGCTTCACCAACATTTTACCATCAGCAGGGTTGAAACATCCCTGGCGAAGGGCAATTCCAATCAGATTAATTTGCCACTACTATCCCATACTGAGCAGTCTATTGAAAAAGGAACTTCAATCCCATACTGAGCAGTCTATTGAAAAAGGAACTTCAATTTAATGTTGACTTGAACCCCAATGCTTTGAAAGATCTGATTGAGCTTCTGAATCACTCATTACTCAAATTTAGAAAGCTTTATTCAAACTAATTCCGAGGAAATATGATCTTTCCCACATTACGGAGCTTTTAATTTAATTTACTGTTTTATGTGTCATAATATTCTTCAATTATGCAACCGGCAACGCGCTTGTTTGAAGATAGCTTTAATGGAGAATATCAATTGGTGTCGGGGGTCCACCGGCTTCCCGCATAGGAGAAGAAAAAAGGCCTAATGAGCTGGAAAGAATTGAATGAACTCTTATTTGCACAAGTCTTTTCTTCTAGCAACCAGACCCAATGTGCCTAAAGAGAACTTCAGTGCCAAGAACACTAGTTGAAGGCAAACTACAAGCCCCACCACCCCAAGAACATAGCCTCATTCAGCATGACCCTCTGCAAACTCCCATCCCCCCTCATGGTCTACATGTAAATATCCATTTCCTCTTTACATTTAGTCTGTTACTTTCCCTTGCAAATGTTCTTCCACGACTTAGGAAGGAAAGTAGAATCCTTAAATCCATTCTGCAGAACCATTTGAAACTTGGCATCCTGAGGTATACGAGTCTGCTGGCCAGAAGAGGGAAAGTATTTTAAGGGTTTTGCTGCGGTATTAAACAGACTGTATATCAAGTTTCTCATTCCAATATTTGTACCTCTTTACCTTCTATTTTAAGTTTTCTAATGCTGACAAAGAAGATACACAGTGCCGGGAACAGATGCCAGTTCCCGTTCCCATATAAATATTACCATTCTCCGAGAACATATGGTTTAAGCAGGAGATCTTTTACTCAGATACATCAATAAAGGCAGGAAACTGCACTGTTCACACTCGGTGGGTGAGAGCTACAGTACGTGGGTGCAGGGTCAGTGAGTGGGTGTTCTTGTTGCCACTTATATCTGCATAACTTATTATCGTACAAATGGTGTAACTCACATTGACCCTTGACCCTCCAACCTTCTGTTTCTCTGGCCTGACAAATGCTGTGAACTACAAAATGGCCCTGCGTGATTCCTTTACTGGTATCAAAGTCCTTTCCAGATTCCTGACTGGTTAATTCCCCTTGCAGACCGGCAGCCAGTGTTTCCGCCAGACCAGGGCTGAGAGGGCATCCACCCCGAGAAGGGGGTGGGGGGGGAGGTGCTTTAATTTTGACTTGAGCCGTCCCTTATAGATACTGTCTTTTTACGTTAGTGAGCCGGATCATTTGGCTCGGCTCTCTTTAAAGCGCCGGCTGTTCCGGCAAACGGCTCTTCATGTTACCACAGTTTACCACGGAGCCTCAGTTTTGCCGCTGCGAGGCTCTGGTGCTCGCAGATCACACGCGTGCTCCGCTAGCACCGCTCATCGCGTCCATATCGCGCACATTCCGTGTTGTCCTGTAGCAGGCACCGCCGATGTCGGGGAAACGATCTTCAATACTCCGAAAATAATCCCACCAGACTCCTTTGCCCCTCCAACAGAGGGATGTCCTTGTCCTTTTTCCTTTTTGTTATTTCAAGCGATAAAAACTCTCGATCTTCTCTCGAATTATTAATATTTATCAAATGACGGCAAGACGCCCCCCTGGCGGAAACGCTGCCCGGCATCCCAAGCAGGACGTGTGCTGCAGGGTGGGAGCTCCCATGTGGAAACCCATGGTAAAAGTTATTCAGCAGCAAGAAACACAAAGAAGCGAGGAGGAGAGAGATGGGTGGGGTACGCTGGACATTTATAGGCAACTTTTGTATTTATATGAAAAAGTAACACCGACAAAACATCAATGCCAAGTCAGGTCATTCCATAACCTTAAGCAAAGGTTTTTTGTTTTTATGTTAATATAGCATACATTTTTATTATAATTGGGAGGCTGTGGCGCAGTGGATAGAGCCTTGGTGTTGGGATCCGGGGGTCACAGGTTCAAACCCCACTGCAGTCAGCATGTCGTTGTGTCCCTGAGACACCCCAAATTGCTCCTGTGGGGATTGCCCTCAGTATTGAGTACGTAAGTCGCTTTGGATAAAAGCACTAACAAGTGACAATGTCACAGTGACATTTTGTAATTCTGGAAAGTTGGATCATTCTGTCTGGTACTTTAAAGAACACTAGGAAATTGGGTTTATGCAAAACCGTTGCAAATTAACATAAACTGCAATAATATAACAAAAATCATGACCTGTATTTTGTAATTTTCAAATCTTTGTAATTTTACATAAATGTGTTATGGTTTGCAATCCAAAATCTACTATTATCTCATATTGGATGGCCAACGTTAATCTAACTCCTTCTATACTGTAACATATCCTGCCTTAGTCACATCAATATTGCAACTCATTTGACATAACGTTGCAGTTGTTCATAAGAAAACAAGATATTTCAGCTGAAGTTATACTAATTTATTTTACATATTATACACATTTGTACCGTACATTGGACTGGGTCTAGAATATAAAAAGGACTGTAAAGGTCAGACTGGTCCCGCAGCAGGTGGTCATGACGTTGCCTGTCACTGATCAAATGCATTAGGGATGCTGCAGGAGCACTCTCTATGTGAACTTAATGCATGTTCTCCTTGTTTATTTCTCTTTCCTGGCATATAGGATAGTGTATGTGATAAGTGCACTGCATTTAGAGGAGTAAATGTAGTTTAAGCGCAGCACAACCATTCCCCACAGCTCTGCTTGAAGCATGAGTCAATAGTTGAAATAGGGGCAGTGCTGACGCAGACTCAGTGTGTTACAGCTCGAGATAAATAGGATAAACAGAAACCCTTTCCCCCGCAAGGAGGTGGGACTAGTAGTTTCATTACTCACTCGTCCAACTTTTTTACAAACGGGGCATACAGGAAGGAGGAGAAGGCCATTTGGAACAGCTAATTTTCTGAAAACAATGCAACATTGAAGTCAAATTCAGCCAGGCTTGAAACTGGGGAATCAATAGCAGACTACATTAGTTGCTTTGGCAATAGACGCCACAAACAAAACAGAAAGGATCAATGCCAAACCTCAGTCGATCTCTGTTCATATGCATCCCTTTCACAGCAGAGTTGAACCATGTGCACTAACAAACATTGTGAAAAATTGAGAATGTCTACCACTCCTGTTGGTTGACCTCAATCTCAGTATAATGCAAGCACCGGGAAACTATGGTGTCAGCTGTGGCACATGTGGAGTGACATATAATGGCTGAAATATTCTCTGAAATGTTTACACCTGAGCAATTGAGATCCCTTTGAATTAAGCAATTATCTTTAAAGTCGATCACAGCGGGCGAAAGGAGCAGGCATGAATGAAAGACGCACACAGAGCAGAATATGACAGACAACGAGCTGACCTGCTATCAGTCATCTTTTGCTCGTCTGTCTGCACAGAATGAGGGCACTAAGGAGCTTTGCACCAAGCTGCAGCACATGGGAAGCTTAGCTATATGTCAGAGAGAATAAATAAACCTGTGTTTGTGTTTTCCAAGCAACCCCCTCCCCTTTAGATCACCCACACCACCTCTGTTGCAGCCAACCCCCCCTTCTCCCATTTACAACCACGCTGTTGCTTTGAAGCAGAGTCAGCTCCTGGAGAGATATCAGTGCGGAATATTAAATGAGTCAACACCATCACTCATTAAAAAGGGAAACATTTCATGAAACAAACCCCCCTTTGTATCAAGTGCTAAGCAAGCGGACTCTCAGCGTCCTCAAAGGTATAGCGAGGAAACAGGAGAAGGAGGGAAGGGGAGAGGAGAGATAGAGTGGGAGGGGGATGCTGGGGAATTCACCCAAGTTGGTATAAAGTAAAAGGGGAAAAATGTAAAGTTCTGCCAGGAGATCAGCCCTGAGCCTCGCGAAACCCCGGGTGCTCTGTAACAGTGACGGAAATTCTGATAAGACTTTGATTCTGAACATTTGCTGCTACATTATAGAAATGCTCGATATTTTCATTCAAATGTGTTCTGCAAGCTAATATTCCATTTAAGCCTCACCCTGGAGGATATCTATCGTTGGATGGCATGTGGGTGAGCTGGAAGGCATGTAATGGGATTGACAGGCAGATATGTTTTGTGAAGGCGGCACGGAAGTTCTCGGTTGGAGGCAGTTTAGAATGCCTTCTTAGATCGGTCACAAAGTCTGAAATTTCAGCAGAAGTTTATTTTACAGTATGGGAAAGCTGTTTATTCAGCAGCCGAGTGTCAAAAGTTCAAGAAATGTCAAGATAAACGGACAATAACATATTTTTTTAATACTTTATTGCCTTTCGAAACTTTATTTGACTTTGATAATATTTATCTATATAAAAGTGGCAAAGAACATCAGATAGACAGCTGTCAGGGAGAAACCGCCATTACATGTTTAATTCAAGGCCTTTATTGGCCCAATACCTCTGGCAGCTGATAAATGATTCCGACCCAGGACAGTAACAGCCCGTCCACACAGCGGCGTGCGTTGAAGCTTCCAACGCTTCTGCCCATCCACTTTGAATGGGGTGACGTCACTTTTAGCCGAACTGCATTTTGGGAAGCGACGTGGAGCGTTGCTGGCGTTGCTCGCTTCAAAAGTTGAGCAATGTTCAACTTTTGACGCCTCGACGGACGCGACAGCCAATCGAATCATATGCCAGTACAAGCTCAAGCCAATCAAACCGCGTGCTTGCGTGTCTGGGGCGGGAGATTCATGTGATTGGTTGTTGGTCGAGTGTCAGACACGCCCGCCGGAAAGCGTCAACGCACGCTGCTGTGTGGACGGGCCGTAAGAGGCAGCTGCAGGCCAGCTCTTGTCAAAAGGCTGCACAAGTCAGCACAAAATTCACCTGAGTCAGAAAACATGGCAACAGCTTGGACTAGTCCATCAAGTTTTTAAATCGAATCAATGTCAACTGGTTCACAAGGTAGAGCCGCAAGAGAGGAGCAGCCAATGTAACAGGAATTAAGCCAATAAGGTGACAGGAATACAATATACGTTTGAACCTGCTTAAAGGTGGTTATGTAGCATTGGTATTGGATCAAAATGTGGCTACCGTCTTGGCTATAATAGCCTGCACTTTAACAGCCACAGGGCAGACCTGACCTTGTCCCACTTGCTTACCTAAATACGTCACTATAGCCGTCCCAAACTCACATTTAGCCAAATTGAGTGATCAAATATTTCACTCAGTCTTCAGATGCTCAAGCCAGGTGGATGAATAGGCCACAATATCATCCAGATAAACTTTTCAGTTCCCAACCCCACATAAAACCCTGTTCATCAGCCGCTGGAAAGTGGCAGGTGCATTTCTCAACCCAAACGGCATAACCGTGTACTCCAAAAAACAGTCTGGTGTGACAAATGCACGGATTTCAACAGCACGCTTAGTGAGGGGAACCTGCCAATATCCCTTTAGGAGGTCCAACTTTGTGACATATTTAGTAGCACCCACACGATCCACACAGTCATCAATCCGTGGAAGCGGGAAGGAATCTGGTTTAGTAACGGCATTTAATTTACGGTAATTAGGGATGTCCCGATCACCTTTTTTTGCTCCCGATCCGATTCCGATCATTTGATTTTGACAATCTGCCGATACCGATTTTTCCCGATCCGATCTTTATGCAATGCATTAAGAGAAAAAAAAGGTAACAGATAACGGCTGGTCATCCAATGCGATGAATTCAGCTATCTAGTTATATGTTTGGCCTTTTCACTGTTCTGGGGCAGTTTCTCTTTCCTTTTAAAAGTCTCTGAAAGTGTCGGTTGTTTCAGTGCAGTTACCTGAGTGGCCGCTGTGTACTCGCCGTGTTGTTGTTGGTGTTTGTTTCTCAGGTAGCGTATTAGATTGGTCGTGTTGAACGTAGCTCTGTTCTTTCCACCACGCGGAACCTCCGCCTTGCAAACATTGCATCTGGCTGTTACACTGCCTTCGCTTTCAATTTCATAATACTTCCAAACTCCTGACATTTTCTCTGTCCCGACTCCCGAGTCACCAGCTGAACGTAGCCTCTCGTTAGCTTACTGCTACTATTAGACACTGCGCCCTGCCCACTCTGTTGCCAGATTTCAGAGAAATAAGCAACCAGGTCTATGAAAACAAGCCCAAAGAAAGCAACACATACATGATGTTGTGTAATTTGAAACCAAAACTAAGTCCTCAGGATGACTTTAAGACATGAACATGGTCATTTTTGTTTTGTAACATTAAAATAAAATAAAATATTTTATAAAAAAAAAAAAAAATTTCTCCCGATCCCCGATCTTTTGAAAATCACGTGATCGGCTCCGATCTCCGATCACGTGATCGGATCGGGACATCTCTAACGGTAATCGTTACAAAAACGCGGCGTCTTATCCGGCTTAGGGACCAGGAGCGATGGTGAACTCCACGGGCTATTGCCTGGAACGGCGAGACCGTGTTCAACGAGATACTTCACTTCCTGACGCATCAATTCTCGCTTAGCCGGGTTGACACGATAAGCATGCTGCTTAATAGGCTTGTGTTCGCCTACTAGGGCTGTCCCGAATACCATTTTTCGGGCTCCGGATATTCGGTAGTAATCAGCAGCGAATATTCGAATATTCGGTGCGGAGAGATTTGTATTTTTTTTTAATACATTTTTTTTTCACATTTTTTTTTTTTTCCCAAAAGGTTTCATAACACGCTCCGAATCCGAGACACCTGACAACACGCTGTTAAGCAGAAGCGCAGATAGAGCATACTATTACGATTTATATGTATTTATTGTATCAGTACTCGCAAACATTAAAACTAAATGTGTCCTCTGCATTTAACCCAGCGCAGCACCCGGGGACCAAATCTGGTTCCACATTCCGTCTATAACATTTTACAACCTGAACAGTCAAACAAAGATACAAAACACATATTTCAGCTGCCAGCTTCATGTTGCTGGCATTCTCGTGGACAACGGCTACTCGCTTATAATTCGGAATGGCAAAGGCGTCCGCCACTTCTCCAAGCTGTTCTGCAATATTTACTCCCGTATGGTTTACTTCCATTACTTTGGTTTCCAAAACAAAGTTACAGAGTTTCCACTCGCGAGTTATGAAATGACAGGTGACAGCCATATACGCCTCCATACGCACCGAGGTGGTCCAAATGTCCGTTGTAAAACTTACGGCAGTTGAGTTTTCAATCTGAGTTACAATTTGGTCTCGGTGATCACTGTACTTCAGAGACATGGCATCTAAAATACTGGAGCGTTTGGGGACAGTGTAGCCGGGCTCCATCTTCTTCATTAATTTTCTGAAGCCTTCGCCTTCGACTATGTAAATGGGTCTCATATCCATAGCGATGAAATGTACTATGGCATCTGTTATCTCTATCTTTCTTTTCTCCGTTATCGTTTTTTTTAACTGTAGGGTCTGCTGTATTGTTGAGGATGTTGATGGCTGGGATGCGTGGGGATGCACCTATGGCCACAATGTATTATTAGGCTGAGCTACTCAACTTTATGCCAATAATTGCCTTAGCCCCAGATGTTCCCACATTACTCCTATTATTTTCACTATGCTGATAAAATTAAAAAACTAATATAAAAAAACAATGCGGTTGCTTGCTTGCAACTATTTTCCAAGCAAAGTAAGTGCACGTTTTTATCATGTTTAACGTTACTGTTTAAACGGCGGATAAAGCAGCTTCATCATGGCAACTTCACAACAGCTAAGCTAAGCTAGGCTACAGCATCCAGGTGACTTTTCAGAGTTGTTGTGCCACCGTGGTAGGCCAGTTTCTTATCACATATTTGGCACACTGCCTTCTTTTTACCGTCGTCCAATTTAAAATGGTCCCACACAGCTGAAGTCTTCGGCATTTTATGGGTGAAACGAGGTGAAGCGAGGTGAAGCGTGCCGTTTGCGTTCGTGACTGTGAACTGTGCACAGGCTGAGATTGTATATATTTCCGCATTTTAACAGTGCAATTCAAAAGTATAAATATAGTATACGAATATGGCAAGTCGCCTTTATTAATAGCATACATTTAGAAAAATATATTAAATTTGTTTGAAAAATATTTTATTTTTAAAAATATTTTTTTGTTTGAAAAAAAAAAAAAAAAACGAATATCCGAATAATGAAATTGAAACCCGAATAGTTGGCCAACGAACGAATATTCGAATAGTCGAATATTCGGGTACAGCCCTATCGCCTACCTCAATATCATGAGCCAATACAGTCGTTTGAGTAGGAGTATCCCCAAACAAACTCGGATAATTTTTAATGAGCCTGCGAATATCAGCCCGGGGCGAGTAAGGCAGATGTTTTAGATGTTCATTAAGATCGGACAATATGGCTGAATTACCGAGGCGCACAGGAAACAGAAGTGCGCCTGTTACTCAGCCCGTCATCACTGGGGCTGTAAGGTGGTTGAGTAACAGACACAGAGGCGATAGGCGCTACCATCGGAGATTGAGCAGCGCCACTTTCACGATTAATTGTACAGTTTATATGACACACCCGAGTTTTCTTTCTAAAACGGGTAGCAGAACTAATACCTGGTCAACGATTTGAAACTCCCGCACAACTGTCTTTTTGTCATACTGGGATTTCATCTTAGACTGGGAGGTCCGGAGAGACTCACGGGCCAAATCACAGGCATGATGCAGCCTTTCTTTAAATGAACTGACAAAGTCCAAAATGTTGTCTTTTTTTTTTAACTTATCGGAGAGCCAGTTCTCCCTCCACAGACGCAGTGGGCCACGCACAGTGTGGCCAACAACCAAATCGGCCGGACTGAATCCTAAAGACTCCTGTACTGTCTCTCTTATAGCGAACAATAACAACGGAAACCCCTCATCCCACTCACGATTATTTTCGGTGCAAAATTTGCGAAGAATGCTTTTTAGCGTTTGATGGAACCTTTCTAACGCGCCTTGACTCTCTGGATAGTACGCACTTGGCGTACGGTGTCCGATATCTAGCTCTGACATGACCTGCGTGAATACTTTGGATATAACATTTGATCCCTGGCAGTGTGAGAAAAAGTTTTTAGAGAGTACTTGTCCATGGACAAGTGAGTTTGGCAATCTACTTGTCCGAATACATTTTTCACTTGTCCAGAATGGACAAAAATGTGGGGCCACTGGAATCTTCTTCTTCGCCATCGTATTTTACATTTTCCCACGGTTTTTACGACACCGATAACGTAAGTGAGCGGTAAGATTTTACTGTATCACACATAGGGTTGGGTATCGTTTGGATTTTAAAGATTCCGGTTCTGCTTTTCGATTCCGGTTATTTTTGTTTCTCGATTCCGGTTCTTTGAGAGGGTAAATAAGTCCCATGAAAACTGGGAGAAAAATATATTTATGAAAATATTAAGTCAAATCAGTATTCCTATTTACACTTCATACTGTTTAATTTATTTCAGTTATTGAATACAATTGTATACAAATAATCTCTGCATTGTTTAGTTAGTTCTAAGTGGTGCAGTTTGAGAATGTACAGTTGGCCCAGTGTCCTTTGATGTTACACTGCAACCTGCCTGTGAGACAGAGTCCAACCACACATGTCCAACACATAGGACATAACCTAATAACAATAATAATAATGACACATTAGATGTATAGCCTAGAGGCCTAGTGCTTTTCTACAACTCAAAGACGCTTGCACGCTTACACATGTCCTGCAATCAGGGCCGCTATTATTAATAGAAGTTGTTTATTTGCATTAATTATATTTTAATCTTTTTGAGAATAGTATTTGGCAGGAAATGCAGACGTATTCACCTGTAAACGCATACTGAACTACATACATGCACAACCATTTACCTCACTGCATAAAAAAGTGTTGATAATAATAATAAACAGGAATTATATTTATATTAGCCTACTTTGTTTCGAGAGAAAAAAAAAAAGTTCACTCCTGTCGGTTGGGGGAGGGGCCTCATCTCACAATGTTGCTTGGGGCCCCAAGCTGGCCAGGGGCGGCCCTGCCTGCAATACACATGCTGCAGCTGCCCAGCTGCTCACTGTTTGTAAAAGTAAATAAATAGTATTTTCATTTCAGTAATGTACTTTCTATACCCTGCTTCATAAACAATACTGACATCCCTGTGCTCCTCCGAGTCTGGGGGTCCGGGGATGTGAGGACAGCGCGAGGACACAGACAGGAAGGCTACTTCATAAAGGAAATGGCGGTCAATATTAACAACATAGGAGTTAAAACGCTTAATAACCTTCATTATGTGTTAGAGAAAGAACATAAGAAAGTTTGACAAAGATGAGGCTGTTAAACGGGCTGCGGATCCGCTGTGTGTAGAAAGAGAGAGAGAGACGCTGAGCTACACCGCGCAGCGATCAGCTGATACGGAGCATAGAGAGAGAGAGAGAGAGCTGCGGTCCGCGGGGCTCAGCCTCGCCTCCTGTCCTCACAACTCTTATTAATCCCGGTACCGGACAATTGTTATTTGTTCCCACCCCGCTCCGCCCCGCCCCCGTCTAACTGTACAGAAAGCGGCGAGATGCATTTCCTTAAGAATCGACAAGCAGAACCGAAACTAACATTTCTAAACGAACAATGGCGGACACGTACAATTTGTGAATGAGTTCTACCTTTTGTAAACTGAATGTATCAATAATTTGTCAATAAATCAGGGCGAAAAGCGTCACTTGTCCGCCGGACAAGTCAATTGAAAGATCTACTTGTCCGATATTGTAAATAACACGTCCCGGACGGTGGGACGTGTACTTTTTCGCACACTGCCTGGTCACTTTGGATGTTTTTTGGGAGGCCAAACGTGGAGAAAAACTTTACCAACGCTTTCACAATAGAGCGAGCCTTTAACGAACGCAGCGGTACCGCCTCCGGGTAATGAGTAGCAGCGCACATCACCGTAAGAATGTATTGATTACCGGATTTTGTTTTAGGTAACGGCCCGACAGTCAATAATAACATGCTCAAACGGCTCTCCCATGACAGGGATCGGTCTAAGAGGGGCTTTTGGAATCACCTGGTTTGGCTTACCAGACATCTGACAGGTATGGCAAGAACGACAGAATTTAGCAACATCTGACTTAAGTCCAGGCCAGAAAAAATAACGGAGAACCCGCTGGTAGGTTTTCCGGACTCCTAAATGACCGGAGAGAGTATGATCATGTGCTAAACTCAGCACTTGTAAACTTTATTTCTACATCGTAGGATACATTTTCCACCACCATCCTCAGTTTGTGGTTCACAGAAAAGTTCAGCACTCCTTTACTGTTTTATGGATGCCCATCAGCCCAGCTGCCTGTTGTAAATTGACTTGTTCAGGCAGTCAGATGGGAGCTGCACTGATCAGATCTGCTTTATTTTAAAGGCAAACTCCCTTAGTGAAGAGACAAGGAATTATTCACTCTCTCAATCCCAGATCCACCCGTGACTAAATGCCCCAGTTGTAAACCCAGACACAAAGCATGCTATTCCCAAAAGATTTCTTATTTTAAACCGGTGAAGCAGAAAATACAAGACGACTGCATAAAAATGTCTAAATGATGCATTAAAAAAGCAGCTTAACGGCTCGGGAAGACACAGATACGTATGCAGTTCCTGTAAAGAAATAATTATGATATGCCTTTATCTGATATGACTTATGCAAGTACAAACTATAGTAACGGAGCTCCAGGGGAAGAATAGTGCAAATAAACTCAAAAAGCTATTGGCAAGCCAAGCAGTCACATGGAAACAGTGCGGACTGTCAGAATCCCTCCGACATGTGAGATTATTTACTTTTTCTTCAAGGAAGATTTACATTGACTCAGGAACCATAATAAACCTATCCTCCAATGTTGGAACAGCTATCTGACAAACTGCAATGAAAATACCGAACAAGGTGTATTCAGTCTATGACATTCTCATTCTCAAGAGCAGAACAAGAATTTAACCATTTAATCCCTTAACAAGGGTCGGCTAAATAGAAAGAAACCGACCCGACAGATTAATGCCAAATCAGAAAAGCTCATGACGAGATATGAGCCCTGTTATTGATTTCCTTTTTCCTTACTTAGATAATCCTGCATTTCGACTTGAAACAGAGACAAATTTCAGGGATTTAAAAGCAGAAAATTGCAGCTGCCGCTTCCTGATAAACGTGTTTTCCATCCTGATCCAACATGGTGACAGTGTAGTGTGAGGAAATCAGAGGAGAAGGAGAGGACACCTAACAGACACTATACGCCAAAATAACAACCCGATGGAAACATATGATACTGAACTGCATGTTCTGACAAAACAAGATATCATGTAACCCTAGACAGCCAATGTCTGGGACAAACAGTACTTTGATATTTGACTATCTGTTCATATCCCCTAAAATAGTTTTTATTCAGAGATCCAAACTATTTCATCAACACAGAGACATACCGTAAGCACCTCACTCGAGGCCACTCATTACATAGTATTTGTGCAGTCTTATTCACGCAGAGAACACTCAATTTTGTCATAACCTTTCCATTATTTAGGTTCAGTGCTTATGTTCGTGTTTTCATCTTTTGTGTAATACGCAGCCTTTATGCAGAGACCAAAGGGGCTTAAAATGAGGATTGTGAACATATGAAGAGAGCTGAAAATGTGTCTTTTGGATCAACCGCAACAAAACGTAGCTCATTTAAAAATGTTGCCAAAGAAATCAATGAAAATAATGAAGGGCAATTTCCAAAAAAAAGAGCCACTTCACTTTGCAGAGACATTTCATGCAGTGTTTGGGGGAGGATTTGCTAAAGAGCTGACAGCAGAACCACAATGAGCTAAATGCTCAAAGAGATGAAGTTTTAGTGGCCAAGTAGCTCCATTAGTTTCTACGGCGAAAGCGAAGCTTAATCTCCTGTCAGCTCCCCTCAAGCTAGTCTCCCAGGACTCGGGAGCTCTCTCTCCCATCCATCACCTCAACAGGGACCAAAGGGAGACTCCCCAAAGGCACGAGGATCAGAGCAATTTGCATTCACACTCAAACCATCAAGGCCCAACAATCCCACAGTGACTCTTTCTATTTCACTATATCACAACTGTCATCCAAAGGAAATGTGAAATGCCATGGACCGACAATTACAGTTTTTCTTCAAAAGAGAGAAAGTCCAAATGATAATTACTATAGTCTGGCGGTCATCGCTCCATGCCCAATCGGAGGAAACATTTTCCTGCCTGTTTCAATGTTCAACCTCAGACATCTATTTCAGGACTATTTATGAACATTCCAACCATTGTGCTCAGACTAGGGGTCGACCGATAATCGGCTTGGCCTGGAGGGAGGTGGCAGAGACAGTGGGTGAAACTGGTAGGTTTTCGCCTGTTTGGGGAGTTTATATATATATATTGCTCCCATAAAATCCCCGGGGGTTTTTGCTTTGTATGTCGGGGGCGGGAGATCCATGTGATTGGTTGTTGGTCGCGTTGCTTAAATAAAATCCCCAAGCTTCAGACACGCCCAGCTCCAGCTTTTTGAAGCTGTAGTGTGGACGCTCCGTAACTGTGGTGCGGAGGGGGGGGGGGGGGGGGGGGGGGGGAGGGGCTGCGAGTGGAGCCTCACAGTTTTTGACTCAAACGCAGTTTTTTTTATATGTGAAGCTCATTAGCTAGCCAACATGTATCTAGCAAATGTTTAGCCAAAATATTAGAAGTGAGGCTACTAGACTAACGTTAGGTCGACTGTAATAGCCTCACTTTTAATAGTTTGCAAAACATTAGCTAGCACTAGTGTTTTGCAGTTGCTAGCAGTTTATTGGGATTTTATGCTAGATAGACAGATCTAATAAATTAAGCATTATTGTTAGTTAAGCATGTCAGCCTGCAGCCCCACTTCTTGTCTCTCTCTCTAACTCATTGCAGATGACTGCAGTGCACTAAAGAAAAGGGCACAGAGAGGAAACCAGTTGTAAGATGTTTAAAAGTTAATTAAACATAATATATGCTTAAATGCATTTCAAAGAAGTTGTGTTGAGTTGTGTTGGAGTTTGTGTTATTCTACATTTTGACACCAAGATTTTCTGATTTTACTGCAAAATTAATGTATATATCGGTTCCAAATATCGGTTATCGTTCTCCTTAATTACTAATAATCGTATCGGCCTTGAAAAAGCCATATCGGTCGATCCCTAGCTCAGACCCCCTGACTGTTCAATCAATCAATGCTAGCGAAGTATGTGACATTTCATACACAAAGGTAGACTTCAGTGCTGCTAAAAGGAGTCTGAACAACACATACACACTGGGGCAGCACACCATGTGAATGCCGCTTGTCATAAGTCAAAATGAACTCATGTGCGTCAGGCTTACAGTGACAAGCTTGTGCATAGAAATCAGGCAGTTAGCTGCGCAATTAACCCTAAAGAGTCAAGTAAACACAGAAAAGGGCAGAGACACAAAAGATAATGCACCATATGAGAGAATGCATTGAGTGACTGACAGAACTGAACAACAGGGGTCTCCAGGCGAATGAGTTACGCCTGCCAAGTCATTACAAAGATTATAATACACAACTGCATAATTTCCCTTCCTGAAGAACAGACTACATTCAAAGTTAATGCTCTCCACCATTCAGCATTCATTTCCCAAATGTTTAAGCCAACTAAAATTAGGAATTAGAGCTGGGAAATCTCTTCATCCCACCGCTGAGAGTGATATCTATATGTGCTCGCACAGCACCAGGACCCCAGGATGGAGCCATGCCATAAACAACCACCTGGTTGCAAACTCAATTCGCACTCAATTAAATATCAGACTGGAGAGGCCGAGGGATAATGTAAGAAAGCAGAGCGGCTGTTACTATTCACAGATCCATTATTCTCAACGTTCCCTTTATTTGATAATCTATTTGGCGAGAAGCTCGGAATATTTTCTGTTTATGAATTTGGCACTCTTGTGTTTTCTACAAATGGTTATTGCCACGACAAGCACAAATGGATTTCCCTGATGGATAGCTGCAACAGGGTTGTGTTGCTGCTACTTCCATTTGTTAGTGCCATTTTACCACTTGTTTGTGCATTTGTAATGAGGGAAGAGTCTGGAACATGCTGTATATCAATTAGGCCATCAAAGACGGTGGGCATTTATGGCAACGCCCTTTAACCTCAGGGTGAAAGACCAGATTCTTGTTTTTGCATCACAAAAGAAATTGGTCCAAACCAAATGCTGCAATAAAACCGTTTTCCAAGCCCTTCCCTTAAAGAAGATGTCTGAAAGCATGAATTGTGCAGTCCTTTTGGTTTGAAATAACCCTCAGCCATAAAAAAAAGAAGAGCAAAGTTATTCATGCAATGTCTAATTAGGCTTAAAAAACACCTCCTGCTTTGCTCAAATAAGACATTTCCAGGACGCTTTAAGAGCCATTTTCGAAATATTTTTCCACTCCCTTGATTGAACAGCTTCAAAAGATTTCCACTATGAATCCCAAGGGAACCAGTTAATCCTGATCTTCTCCACAAGCAAAGGGATCATCTCAATGTAAATCAGACATGGCTGTTGATCAATCGGTCTTAAACACATGATGCCACAAGGAGCCTCGCTGCGAACAAGGTTAACATCTAATGGGTGAACGACATGTAGTATGTAAAGCGCTTTGAGGGGTCTTAAAGACTGGATAAAGCGCTATATAAGTACAGTCCATTTACCATTTACCATTTACCATCTTGGTTTGTTCTCCGGCTCATAAGAGTTGGGGAACAAAACAACCGAGATGTGACGAAAAACATTTGCCCTAGAAAACAGTTTTCCGACTAGAAAAAAATCACCAAAATGTAAGATTGCGTTAACATGTACAAGCTGCAGCCTGTCAGAGAAAATGAGGACATCAGTGACATACAAAACATGTATTGACCACACTTGACCCTCTTCCATTCCTTTCTTAAAATAGAGGCACCAGACCGAGTATACTTGTCCATGATGTAAACAAACGAGTAAACTTTAGAGTAAGCCTGTAAACGCCTCTGGATAATGGATGACAAACAACACACACCCACACACAAACACAGTTGGGCGTATTATCCGTATACATGATGTTTTACTGTTGGCTTGTTGTGTTTTCCAATTCGAAGGGTGTCAAATTGAATAAGAATAATGGCTATTCTTCTGATAATAGTCAAATACTCCTCCTGAGCGTTTAAATGATTAGGCCCACTTGAGGAAGCTTTAATGTCAGGATGATCAATGTCAAATTATCACTCCATTTATCAACCACCAGTGTTTCCCTCAACACCTCATCCTGCGCCCCCAGAAGACACACACTCCATCTCTCTCCGTCTGCTATAATCTATTATGTATTCAGGGCAAAGTAGAGAACTGGAAAGACAAATGTCACCACATTATGAGTCACAGACAATACCAAGATTGAATTTAAAAACAAACAGCAAAGGCCTTAGGATTTGATTCTCACATGAATGAATTGGACATCATCAACTTACATTCTAATAGTTTGTAGTATAAATCTGAGAGAGAAGAACAGATGATAACAGGCCACAAGTTTCAATTATCATCCATAAGCACTCTGACTTGCCATCACAATAAGATATTGGAAAACTTGGAGAGTACACGGTTCGCATATCGCCATCTGCCTGCTGCCGGGGTTACTTCATTGTATTGTAGCCAAATAAGTATTCTGCAGTGCTTTTTTGAGTGGCTTTCAATCAGCACACTTTCCAATTTTCTCATTTATTTTCCCACTGTTGTTCCAAACTAGACCACATTACATCGATCCACCAATTCATGCAGGGCTGCACATGCACGCGCGCGCACACACACACACACACACACACACACACACACACACACACACACACACCGAGAAGCAGGGAGGGGATGGTATAATAATGCACATATGTCTCGAATGATTCCTTGTTTAAATTCTGCGGCTTACCTTGGACGTGCAGGGCTAGCAGGATTATCCACATCCCCACACACATCGCCATGGCACCTCAACTATCCGGATCCGGTCTGATAAGCCGAGAGTGGGTGAACGAGGCTCACTCGAGACGACAAAGACCAAGCATGCAACTTCTGCAAATCCCACTACGGCTCGAACTAGTCCCTCACTGATCAGTATGAGACTTTCGCAAAACTAGAGGATCGGTGTTGCGCTTCTCCGTACCAAAGCATCAATGTCACGTCTGCGGCGACTTCCTTTTTTTGTGGAAGCAGAGTTTGCACTAAGTGGAACCTGGCCGGATCTCCCAAAAAATGAGATCCAATTACAGCTGCAGATTTGGCGATAAGGTGATGGAGTCTTGTGTTGAGTGTTCTTATCAAAGCAGTTTAACCATCTAGCTCTAGCCTTTGTTGCTCCATCCACTGCAGCGGCTGCAGGACTCTCTCTCTCCTTCCAGGATTGTGGATCAGAGGTAAAGTGGGCGGGAGGTCCTCGATCGATGCTGCGCTGGGAAGTTTCCAACACTTGGAAGAGTTCCTCTGGGGAAATGTCGCCTCGATCTTCCCTGTTTGATATTGACAGAGCACCCAACAGATATTCTGCTGGCACCGTCCCTGTTTTAGTTCCTTAAGTTCCCGGTTGTCTGCAGACACGGACAGTCGGAGTGATCAGACACAGCAGGCCGGTGAAGTTGTTGTAACTCTGGAATATGGTGGGATGTACCCCCCTTTCCTCAGTCGTTTTTTTTATGTGGATGAAATACAGTGTAGCTTTATCCTGCTATGCGCACCGCCCCGCTGATGTGCCTCTACAGTGTGTTCCTGACTATCGCTGACGCTTTCGGAGAGATCGGGATCGGGTGACGTTGTGCAAGGGAGGAGCCTGGATTGTACTGCGAAAAAAGCAAATGCATCGTCTGAAAGAAAGAAACACATCAGCCTTGGTAGCCCCCCTAAATAAGTGAATCTCAAACTTTTCTAGCAGGTCAAAATGACTCCATCTGTAACAGAAGGTGATAACATTGTGCGCAAATGGATAAAACAATTATAGGAGGATTCTAATAGATCCATTGAAGGTACGGAGTGGGAACAGAACAACAGCAGCGTGTACAGTCATGCAGAAGTGAAATACGGTTCATATGACTAAATCCTGAAATGCAGTGAGACTGTAGGAAAACGAGAATCAAAACCAAAACTGACATAGAGGAGAGTCGAGACTGAAGCAAATTTCTTAAAGGAGAAAAAAAACATCCTCCCTCATATGAATAAGCCTAACACCCCTTACTGACTGATCTTGAAGTTAAAAGTATCAAAGAAAGAATGAACTTGTTTGTTTATTATGTCAGTTTCCCTCATTTTATCCCAAGTGGTAAAACATAGGAAAATATTAAATTATGAAATTTAAATGTCATCGGCAAACAGAGACAAAGAGAAGCATATACTCAAAATAAAACACCCATTATGCCATAACCTTTACATTATTTCATCAAGTAAGAAAGTGTTGTATTTTTAATTTGCAACGAAACATCAGGGATACCCTGTATGACCCCTGCAGCACCCCAGACCTCATGTGATCCACAAGTCTGACAAGCATGTCAGGATGGGGCACTGAAAGCTAAAATATGATCCATCCTTACATGTTCTCATAGTGAAGTAACGTTGTCAATTAAAAATAGGGGAAGAATAACTGGATGGTGCTTTTGGAGGGAATGTTCTTACTTTTCAAATTATTTATGTGTGTATGTGCATGGAAGATGGAGTTGACAAACAGTACTAACCCCCCTATGTCCTTCCTTCCTTCCTCCTCACTCCCAAGCTAGTTCATCCATTTCTCCAGAAACAACATCAGTCCTTTGCAGGTATACTGCCTGCAATGAATGGGAGGATGAATGTGATAACACTTCCCTCTTGTGGACAATAGTTCAGATAATTACAGCATGCCAATACCATCTTGCTTGCTCCCACGCGGTCAACATCCTGTCTTTGGCTGTAATTCACTATCAGGACCACGGAATTATCTGCTGAACAACAAGAAAAATTACCTGGCATGACAAAATGAGCACTGCGCTGGCTAGGCCAATTGGTTATTAGGGTCAGTATAGTGTACGGCAACATAAATCATGCTGTGTAAAGTGGAATACCACATGAGACACACTCTATCTAAGTGAAGGATGTGTGGTTAATAAACATGCCTACAATCCTGTTAAACACAATAAAAACCAGAGTAGAGCAACCAAACTGGGAGCATAAAGATAAGCTGCAAGACTTCACATTTTGCCAGATTAAAAACTGCGAAGAAAAATGAAACCACTGCTACTTGAAATTCTGCATGCTTATCCCAAAGTGGTGGTTTTAGCCAAATGGAATCATGTTAACTGAATGTGCTATTTAGTGTGCAGCTGAAACAGGCACACATGGAAAAAGAGACATTCATGGTATCCCATAAGGTAGCATGAGTATCTAGGATTATGAATAAAATACACAGTATGAATCTACAATTTCGATGTTATACTACTTATTTACCTTAGAGAAGATAATCACTCAAAAAAGCTTTAAAAGTCAGCGCAGCAGAAATGAGGTAGTCTCAATCTGATTTGAGATTTGGGCAATTTGGGAGGAAGGGAAATTCACTCCTTTAAAGACAACTGCCTTAAATGTACCCTTGAGCAAGGCATTTAACAAGTTGCCTTTGGCGCATTATCTCTGATGCCCTCTTTATTGAGTGTCTGTGGTTATGATTGATTTACAGGCTAGCTGATAACATTTGATATACTCCTAGCTTTTGCCAGTGCTCAAGGCCGGGACAGAGCCACTGTGGAGATGTAGGAACTGTTCTGCATAGTCATTTTGTAGATGCATAAAAAAAAGTACTGATGGCTAAATAAATGAAAGTAACAGATGAGGGGTTTCACTAATTAACACATCCCTTACGAATAAACGGTGATGCTGCATTTATTTTACTGCAGAGAGAAAAGTTACTGATATTTTGCTGATGATGATTACTAGTGCATTAATTAAGAAATAGAGAAGCACTTATATGTTGTCACTTTTAGTTTCCACAGCAAATAGACAAATAGACTATTCAGTTAAATCAGACACCTGTGAAAATGATCACAGATAGCATGTGATGTTTTTTGGATATACACAATGTTCTCCAATCCCATTCACACTTGATACATAGGAACAAAATTACAATTGAATTCATATCGATCTCATGAAACTCAAAAGGCACATTTTATAAACACAAACCATGCAGAAAAACGACTAAATTAATTTACATCATAACGTATATCAATAACTGCTGTTGCACAGGGTGTGAGCCTAATTTGCTTAAGTCGCACATTCTGTCATCACCTCTGTCAGTGATGCAAAAACTGACTTAAATATAAAACATGGCATCTGTGGTTTTGGTGACCTAATATGAGCTGTCAATATTGAGCAGAAAAAGAATGGCAGTAGTTTGGCAAAGTGCTGATGAGCATGCAACGCAATCCAGGATTTGGCAGTCCAGAGTAGCATGACATCTGCATTGGGCCAGACCCAAGTCTTCCTCCCTGGAGAGCAGACAACTCTTTTGATCCAAATTATTACTTCCCCTGGCATGAATGAACAGTGACAGAGAAATCTGTGTCCTCAGAAACTGTGTTTGTTTTGAACTGAAATAGATCATCAATGTTACTGTATATAATATCTGATAATGTTGGAACAAATTATATTCTTACTTCACATTGTACATATTTTATAAAGCATAATGCTCATATTCACATCTTGAATTAACATACAGTACATCCCTGCTAGGCTGATTTACTTCATTAGCATAATAATTTGTTACATTGCAATTATAGGCTTATTTACCTCATTCGCCTAATAATTGTATATAATTGTTACATTGCAATTATATGGTTGCAAACCACTCAAATGTATTGACTTGATGCAATGGATGGTAATTGTTTCATCCACAAAACATAGACTGGTAATGTCTTCTTTTCTGAAAGGCAAACACTTAGAGGATTAGCAAATGGTTAATTTTAAAGTCACATTTTAAAGACGTTATCATATGATTTGTAGATTGAAGTACTATTACAGGAATAACAATGTTAAGGCCAGTAGCTCCAACCCAAACCAGACCATGATTCTAACTGATGGGGCTTTCACACCAACGCGTTTCCAGGGCCGGTTTGGCGCTAGAGCCTGAAAAGCACCGGTTTTTCCTGTTCACACCGCAGCGTAGCCGCCTCTAAGCTCCGGAATCCGGTTTGTTTCAAGCACCACAAAATTGTCGGTCTAGAAGCAAGAACTGCATACGTCACGCTTACGTCGAGGGGGCGAGATTAACCTGAGCTAACAGTTAAAGGTGAGTACAGCAAATACAAGTTGTAACAAGCAGTAGCACCACTGAGCAAAGTGACTAGAACGCAACCACACAAAAAAAACACACTTTATAAAGTCAGGCAACACTAACCAGGCTTTGTGTGATTCTGTTTATGTGTACCTTACTTTGACCATCCGTTCGCTGTTGATCATTGTGGAGAGCAGGCAGACGTTTTGTTTTGTATTATAGCCAGGGGAGCGGCGGCGCCGTAAGGGGGTGAAAAGTTAGGATGATTCTAAGGGCCCGTGACTGACAGGGGCCCCAAAACGTTTTAGAACATTAAGAAAAAAATGTTAAGTAACCTTTCATCAATCATCAATAATTAACATTAATATAACGTCATATTGATGATGTACTCACTAAACTTATGATTCATTTAACTTATTTTCTTCCAAAAGTTAATTATCCAAAGCATCGAACACCCCCTCTATTTATATGTAATGGTTTGGTCCTGCCTCCAAACGCTGTGCAGCACCGGCCCTTTCTAGCAGAGAGACTAGTGCGAGCATGTGAGGATTGATGCTAGTACTTACGTGTGTACAATGTCTCAACGACTAACAAAGTCAAGCTTTCAAGAAAGAAAATAAAGGAGAGAAAGACAAGAAAGAGGGACTAAAGGGCGACAGTATGTCACCCAGTTTTTCAAAAGAAAAGGTGCGTGTGGTCCATGAGTGGTAGAAATTAGTCTGTTAGCTAAGCGTAGTCCATTGTAAATAATAATTGTAATGTTTTGCTGACATTAAAGGTGGGGTAGGTAAGTTTTAGAAACCGGCTCGAGATACACTTTTTGTTATATTCCATGGAATGCTCTTAACATCCCGATAGCAATGAATATATTAAATGCTTTGACAAAAAATCCATCAAAAAATATCATCTGTGGAAGCCGTAGTACTGTAAAAAGCACGACCAATCATCTGAGCCGGCCCGGCTAAAGTAACTGGATGGCCTACCTGCCTGTCAGCCTTCCATCGGGGCACAAACTTATCTCGTGCCCTCATTGGTCATGTGCGCGTTCGTGTGTGTTGGAGGAGGGGCTCTGTAAGGAAGTGGCAGATTTTTTCCGGCTGTGTATTTTCAAATTCTAGAGCACTCGAGCTGGTTTCTCCAAAATTACCTACCCCACCTTTAAGTACTGTTAATATCTTCACAGAAAATTCAGAGGTTTTTCATTTCATTCCTCTTTTAGCTGACATTTAATAAATGCAGGTACATTTTTAGCAGCTATTCATACTAAATCAGTTGTCCCTCCCCCTGATGCCAGGACCAACAGATCCATCTTTAGGCTCCGCAGCCCTGACCCCCCATAAGGCTTTGCAGTCTTGCCATGCTGTCCATTGAAAGCCAGTTGGTTAGAAAGCTGGACTTTAAGGACTTGATCAGTGACTTTGCCTGTAAGAAGGCTAGGCGCTGGGCTCTTGGTGAGTAAGGCTGAGCCAGGGCTCGTAATAACTGTTGAAGGGCAAGGCTATGGTAACGATATTGGATCACTACACACAAGATGCATGATGAGAAAAAGACTGAGAACAGGTAATAGGCTCTGATTTAGCACCACCATCAGACCTTTTCACTTCCATTTCCATTTTGTTGTCCGTTTACACTTTAATACCAGCTTATTTTGTAGGAGTTGGTATGTATATTTAATAAAAAAATCTGCTGCTTATGTTATTTTTGAATTTTATAAATGATAATATTGGTGTTAATGTTCACTTTATTTTTTATTTAAGAGGTCATGTATATTTAAGTTACATTTATTTTGATGTTTGAATGTTACATTCAAAAATGTTAATAAAAAGGCATACACCATAAAAGATGACTATTGAGGTCTATTGTCAGGAATGTTAGTGTTAATAGTGAATTATACTGCAGTAGAATGTTGCACGTCTGCGCAGTGTTATATGTTCACCGCTCAGTGTCAGTAAATATTGTGCAGTTAGTATTGGACTACAAGATAGATGCAAGCCTGTACAGGTAGAGTTATTTAAAGCATAAATGAGTGGGTTGGGTTCTGGAGGTGAGGTTACAGCAATTGTGCTTGGTTGGCATGGCCTGGGCCTGGTGGTGGGGCCCAATGTGATATATTTTCATGGGGCCCAAAATCCCTGGCGGCGCCCCTGATTATAGCAGCTATCGGATGGAATCAATACATGGGCTGCACAGGTTGTCATGTCCGACTATCACAAGTAGAATCATAATGAAAAATATGCCGGTATAAAACGGCTTATGCCACAATAGGATGGCAACAGCAAGTAGTCAAGATAGTCAGTTTAGCTTTGGTTGTTATGCTAACATCACCCATTTTATACCAGAGAAACTTTGAAAACAGCGTTGTGATGCCAAACAGCGTCAATTCATACTGAAACACATTCACTTATGGGGAACTGGGGATATGTATCAGCTGCTTGTGTGACAGTCAGACAGTGAATAGGCCTACTTTACAGCGGCTGCTGCCGTGTGAGCTAATCCGGAGCTAACGGGAGAATAAACTCCGGTGGAAGAGCAGCACTGCAGCGGTCGGTAAATGCCGCTGAAACACATTAATCAACGTTGTTATTTAATTTAATCTGGCTTCGTATGATTAAAAGCAACATGATCATCGACCCGACGCAGTCCCCCGTTGTTGTTGTTGTAGAGAGCGCCGTATCGCCGTTGGGGAGAAAATCAGCGACGTAAACGGTGACGTCATGACGCAGCAGCGGCAGCACCAGTCGGGTTCTGGGCGGTGTGAACAAAACGGGGGCTGAAAAGAAAAACCGGTTCCGAACCAGAAAAGCTCTAGCACGGAGCTAGAACGGGAATCGCGTTGGTCTGAAAGCCCTATGAGTGATACTGCCATCCGTCAGCGTCGCCGGATTCATTTCAGAATTGGGGGGGCCAAAAAGTTGTCAAATAACTGCACATAATTAACAAGGTTCCTTGTAGTAGTTCCATTTACTGGCAGTGGGGGGCGCTGCATAACTACGTAGCCTGTATTAAAGCAAACAGAAGAAGACGACATTAATTTATGCACTTTTTTTTAACACACTCTTTGAAAATGAGACTTTTCGTGGCTGTCCAGGAGGCTTGGGCACCTTTTCCAGTTATTAAGTCCGGAATTTACAAAGCTGTCATCTCCACATTTGGAGAAAGTTACAAGCCGTTTGACAGCAGCAAATCTGCATATTTCACTGAAGCAGCCTGTTTCGGTTCAACGATGCCGACGGTTTTGACAGTCTCAGCGGTCGCAGAGCTGCTGCTTTGGGGTTCATCTGGCTGCGCTGGATCTAGGGTTGAAGGGCCAGGCTCCGGAGTTGTGGATGTCAGGGATGTGACATTGAAGTTGTTGAAGTTCAGTTTTGCTTGACTGTATTTTATTTAATTATGCGCTGGTTCTTATGACATGTTTGCGATATCAAGGCTGACACAGAACAACGTAACAAAGAAACAAATCTAAGCTTTTTTATTGGTTGTAATGTACATAGATACATTTGAATGGTGTGACAATGTCCTTTTTGATTGGATTAAAATGTAATTCTTCCTGTTATGTGTGCCTGCTTTATTTTACCTAATGCAATATATGAGCCTCTGTCGCTGCCTGTAGCTAATGAGATTGTCTTATCATCCCCTCAATTTGAAAAAATAACAAAATATACACAGCTAGATCAGATCGCGTTCTTTTTAGATGCGACTTTAGAGTAGAGGGGAATTCTTGAAACGGGATGTACTGTGTTCCGCGACATCCGCCGCTGTGAAAATGTGGGGCAGGGTGGTAAAGTGGGGGGGCCAATGGCCCCTTGGCCCCCCTGCTTCCGGCGCCCCTGCCACCCATACAGACAATGAATATAAATATAAAAGACATGCTAAAAAAAAAGGACTCAACTGGAAATACCATTTAGATATTTGGTGACACAGTCATGGACCCCGAAACACACATCCTAGAGAAAAAAAATCCAATACTGCAATGGTTGAGGCAGCTGATTTCTTCAAAGCATTATTTCTTTCTCCAGAGACCAATCCAATCTGTTGGTTTTCTGGCATTGGCACCAAGTGTAGCACCAAGTGCTCTAAAATCACCGAAATAAAAAAGGAGGAAGTATAAAGAGATTAACTGTCAGTGGGTCCTAAGAAAATCCCAGAAAAGATTATATGACAACTTGGTACCCCTCTCACCTCTGGTGCTTCAGTGTTGGACAAATTGGAGGTAAAATACCTCTGTGGCCAAAGATAAATGGTTTATGAGGTATCTACTGCGGACAACGGTATTTTAAATATACATTTGATACCTGACCTCTGCCCACATTCTGCACTTCAAAAGGAGGAAAATGCAAATGAAAACATCTGGACTGGGCTCTCCGACACATGAAATGTATCATATTCTGTGTTATGTTTAATGTAGCATATTTAACGGAATTCTTTGACCTGTCAAATATCAGAAAATGAACAATAATTAATATTCATACGTTTTGTTCAAAAATCTAGTTTTTAGACCCCAGCACCAGACAGGATATAAAAAAAAAACATCATGTACAAAAGCACAAACAATGAAGTTAGGCATGAAGCACATTACAAAATGAGAACACTAAGCGTAAAAGCACACTCAAACAATGTAGGTAGAGACAGTGATACACAAAACAAAAAAAATGTTATGCTTAAAAGCAAGTGCTGCTAAGAACATGTTTTAAAAGGTGTGTTTTAAGAAGTTATTTAACACTAAGGAGACAGAGTGCATTCCCGAGCTCTTCATGCAGAGCACAGTTGGGGATCCGTCGTCTGTAGTTTTAAGATTGCAGCATTGTTGGTAAATGATGCCTTCAGCAAAGTGGGTGGTAGTGTGAGTATGAAAAGGGTCACAGAGATAATGGAGTGCAGAGTGGTGAACAACTTTGTATGTCAGTGTTATGATTTTGTTCCAAAAGCGGAATAGAACAGAAACCAGTGTAAGGTTGGTGGTACACTTTATCTGTATTTGGTTGGACATGTTTGAGAATATGGGCAAAAAAGTTTGGAACATAGGGACGTCTAGTTGATGGAAGGATGAAGAACAAAGCCTTCCAGTAATAACATTTCGAGGCAACAAGGGCATTAGCCAACTTTTCACCATTAGGTGGTGACAAGAAGGCTCCTAATTTTTGCAATGGAGTTATATATAATAAATACAAGACATGGATGTTAAACATGACACTACATTTTCATACTCAAGACAATTGAGATACTGGAGTATTGTTAATAGTTTGAAGTTGTTCGCTTAAGGGTCATTCTACAGAAAAGGTGGAAGTACTGTCACTTACTTTTGCAGACACCAAAATACATGACGTTGATCTAATACATTACATGTCACTTGTTAGACGCTTTTATTCAAAGCGACTTACATACTCAATACTGTGGGCAATCCCCACAGGAGCAATTTGAGGTGAAGTGTCTCAGGGACACAACAGCATGCTGACTGCAGTGGGGTTTGAACCTGGTCCGAACACCAATGCACAACCCACTACATCACACGCCTCCTACATATATACTCACATTCAGTATATATGTTGAATAAATAGAGATTGTCTTTGCAATGGTACTACATTCAAAAATTCAAAAAATTGTTTTATACATTGCTATTTATTTAAAATGCCAAGTTCAAGGAACTGCCTTGTCACTTTGATCATACATGGAAGTGGAGCCTATAGTTTTCATTTTAAAACAATTTGTTTCAATAAATAAATCTCATTCATATTTACATAACATTAGGCTACATACATTGATTATAACACTGAAATGGTAACAAAAAACGCTAATTATTATTAATAATATCCAATAAATGTCACGTCAGTCACCAAAAATTATGTCATTGGTGTTACTGCTACACAAAACACTTTTATTTTTGAAATAATGAACTTTCTCTGAAGTGCCTCCTGTAACAAGAGATCATTTGAGGCAGTGCAGTGGACAAAGACATAAGGAAAGTCAGATACTTCTTACTTTGTTTGTTAAAGGTGTCATTTTATCTTCAAATTGTACGTGCGTCTTTCAAGTCTGTCATTAGTGTTACTCATTGCATAGCCCTAGGGGTGAACATTGGAATGGGAAAATGTATTGTATTGAAGAGTTAAACGATTTTGATATTGACTGAAGCCATATTTGGTCTGACACATGGCAGCCATTTTGTTAAAATGGTAGTGTTTTCTCCAAATTGTCACTGGTGTTACCGTCACTGGTGTTACTTTTCTTCCTGGTAACACGTAACACCAGTGACATTCCTATGTAAATAAGCTTTGTATAATGTATACAAATAACACAAATAATACAAATACTTTAAGCTCTACTTGTTGTGGATTCATCAAGTTAAGAGTTAGTTATTGCTATTCAACAGGTTTTAGATGTGTTTAGAAGGAATATATTTCAGCAGATTTGTATCACCCAGATTCCACCTTTTGATAAAAAAACATTTCAGTTGATACAGAAAACAAGTGGGCCCAACACATAACCTTCAGGTTCGATAAAAACCGCCTCAGTGCAGTTCCTGATATGTCTAGAACATTGAGTAGGATGAAATGACTGAGTGTGTCGAGGGATAATACCTGAGTTGCCCAGAAATTGTGCATTCTAACATTTTTGCCAGGAAGGGAAGATTGGATATATTTTTGTAGTTGCAGAGGTCCTCTAAATCTATACCATTTCCCCTTTTGTGTGTCAACAGGATCCAGGGGTAATGCCCCTCATTGTGAAATTCAGTTTAGAGATGTAGTTAAAAATAACTTTATTGAAACTGGATAGTCCAGCAGATCTCAACGGAAATCAATGGGAGCAGGGACATGAACAAAGCCTACACGCTGCTATCAATATATTAATTTCTGCAAGTTTTGACGATAAAAAAGTAAAAAAAATCGTGGATGCTGATACTGTATGTAGTTGGACAACACACTCTCACTCCCTAAGCGTCCAATAGCGACGTTTGGTCAGTGTCCGTGGCGTCCAATTGTGACGCTCCTAGGCTCCTTCAGCGTCATAAAGGGACGCAAATAGCTTTCAACTGATTGCAATGTATTCCCATCTGCGTCGGGATTTGACGCTCATGGAAGCACGGCATTCGTTTATGTCGGCTGCCCTTAAAGGTAATGTGAGCGTCCATTCCCAGGAGTAAAGGATGGCAGAAGACACTACACTACCCAGAATCCCCAGCTATCGTTTGGACTACACCATGTGCTCTTGACAAACCCCGTGATAGTCCTCAAGCTCTGTGATTGGAGAGTGTGCTCCGAGGGTTAAGCCATTCTCGAACAGCATTTGAAATGGGATGGAACCACGGCAGACTGTCCAAAACTGGATTTGAACGGGTCCACCGCGTCCCCCCTCCCCCACCCCGTCCCCAGAACTACACACGCTGGCTATTCTGTTTCGCAACATGTTCTCTATGGCACGTCTCTACTGGGAGTTGTAGTTTTAAAAGACGTTTTCGTATTTCCCATAATAAGAAGTTGCCAGTATTAAACTGTGTACATCCCTGGAGGTTTAGGGGACAGGAAACACTCACATTTAAAACATATAATTAATAAATGGGTGAAAATGGCTTGTGCCCAATATGGGCAGTATTAATATATATACCCACATGCCAGCTAAGGTCAGAAGAGCTTTATTTAACAGCTGGTCTTATGTGTGTGACCCCTGTGATAACATTACATTACATTAATTGATAAGCCTGAAACATGCACTTGTCAAGGTTCAGAGGCACATTTTGCAAATATGGCAGTAGCCATCGATCAGCTTAAGATAAGATATACTTTATTGATCCCAAGTTGGAACATTTGCGTTACATCAGCATGTGTAACAGTTAAATATGCAGTTGTGTTTATTTGAAAATCATTTAGTATAATCACATAAATTCTGTGTTTTATATTCAACAATTCTGTGTTCTTTATTTATTGATTGTTCAATACCTGACAAGGCCGGAGATGAAATATCTACATACATCTTATAAGAGTAATACATTATGTATAATATCAGTTAAAATAAGTGCTTCAACATAGTTAACATTGCTGGAGGTATGCACAAATATTGATAGATGTCTTGTAATGCACTATTGAGGAACCTGCAACCTAAGTTTTTCATTCAGTGCAGAACTACACCACAGTTGTGTAGGCCTATATGATATGTCAATAAACCTTAGAAAATCTTGAAATCTTGAACGGGATGTGCAAAATAGTCATTACATACAGTCTTTAATTAACAATTAGTAGAGAATAACGAGTAATGAATATACTTTATAGGGATCGTATTAATATCTAATAATAAAAATATTGAAATTCAATAACATGCTTTAACCACCAGGTGTCCCTTTATATCAGCTGTGCACCTTTATGGTGTAAATACAGTCTATCTACCAATTGGATCAAATATAAAAGTGAGCCGAATTAGTGTTGATACTGCAAGGAGACGCATTGTGTGAAAAGAAATGTAAGATGTTGTTTAATGGCTGATATATTTATGATCCACGTCACGTTTTCCGTTCCTCATGTTTGTCTTCTCATCAGGGCTCTATAAATACAGAACTACGGCAGATATGTAATATGTAATGCAGCCGAACCGTGTATTACAATGCTGTTATGTGATGACTTTCAAAGAGAAAAGCAAGCACACTCGGAATAAGGTATTATTATTATTTTGGTCTGTTTCCGGTATTTGTTAATGACGATGTGCTCTGAGATGTGAGACTGGAATTGCACAGGGGAGAAATAACGTAGGCTATCTTTAGATGCGGATTTTGTTAAACTAATATGTTTAGGCTGTGGACCAACACTATACATTGACGGGGAAGGGGGTAGCAATAAAGATAACACCATTAAACAGTTACACAACATAACAGAAATAATATCGATAGCAGCGTCCCTAGCAACCACCTTGGTAACAATGAAAACGTCGCGATTTCCTGAAGTAATCTTCGTAATAACTAGCAAACTAAAGATCATGTACATCCACTGCACACATAATCTGAAATAACAACTCATATTTCTCGCATCAAATGACATCAAAACGCATTTTAATGGCCAAACTAACTTTAAAATAGGCATTTTCTACTGAGAATAAAACGAATTTCGTTTTCTTTTTCTGCAGGGAGAAATTTGAAGATCACTGACTAATGCGGCTTTCACACCAGCGCTTTTCAGTTTCTAGCTCCGAGCGGGAGCTTTTCTGGTTCAGCTCCGGTTTCCCTTTTCAGCTCCCGCTCTGTACACACCGCCCACTGGCGCCCAAGAGCTGCCCCTGCTGCGTCATGACGTCACCGTTTACATCGCTGATTTGCTCCCAAACGGCAGCCATTACGGCGCTCACAACAACAACTGCGTCGGGTCGATGATCGTGTTGCTTTTAATCACACGAAGCCAGAATAAATTGAATAACGACTTCTCCAACCTTATACTTTTCTCCAGAGTGCCGTGGTTCATTGTTTATTAATGTGTTTCTGCAGCATTTACCGACCGCTGCAGTGCTGCTCTTCCACAGGAGTTTATTCTCCCGTTAGCTCCCGGTTAGCTCACACTGCAGCGGCCGCTCTAAAGTCACTGTCCGACTCACACAAGCAGCTGATGCATATCCCCAGTTCCCCTTAGCCTAAGTGAATGTGTGTCAGTCTGAATTGACACTGTTTGGTATCACAACGCTGTTATGAAAGTGTCTCTGGTATAAAACGGGTGATATTAGCATAGCAACCGAAGCTAAACTGACTACTTGCATCCGATAGCTCCAATAATACAAAACAACACGTCTGCCTCTCTCCACAATGATCGATAACAGTGAACGGATGGTCAAAGTAAGGTACAAATAAACAGAATCACACGAAGCCTGGTTAGTGTTGCCTGACTTTATAAAGTGTGTTTATAGGCACTACTGCTTGTAGGCAGGCATAACAGTGTTCAGGGGAGGTGGGTTTAGTTTCCTGCACGCCTCGACGTAAGAGAGACGTAAGCGACGCCACCTCTTAGCTCCGAAGCTCTTGCCTCTGGACCGACAATTTTTTGGAGCTGGAAATGAAGCGGATTCCGGAGCTAAGAGCCGGCGCCGCTGCGGTGTGCACAGGAAAACCCGGCGCTTTTCAGGCTCTAGCTCCGAGCCGGAGCTGAAAAGGCGCTGGTGTGAAAGGGGCAATAGACGCCAGCCATCGGAATGAATGGTGAAATGGTTTTTAGTCGATGAGTAGTGCAGATATCACTGTAAAATCAATCGACAGTAAGAGGAGTACTTACTTCCGGGTGTAAAATTCTCCGTTATCCAATGGGAATGGATGCTCACATTGCCTTTAAGGGCAGCCGGCATAAACGAATGCCGTGCTTCCATGAGCGTCAAATCCCGACGCAGATGGGAATACATTGCAATCAGTTGAAAGCTATTTGCGTCCCTTTATGACGCTGAAGGAGACTAGGAGCGTCAAAATTGGACGCCACGGACACTGACCAAACGTCGCTATTGGACGCTTAGGGAGTGAGAGTGTGTTGAGTTGGAGGCTTTAAAAGTTGAAATTTGGAATTTGGGGTTACCGGAGCGTACTTTTTTTAATAAGATATAGTGACTCACAATGTGCTACCAAACAGTATTTTATAATATAATATTTATAGCAATTTCAGTTTTATTACTTAGCAGCTTTCAAGGCACAATTGTAGCTGATCTGAAGTTGTTTAAAGGGGACCTATCATGCAAAATGCACTTGTGTACGTCTTTTATACATGAATATGTGTCCCCGGTGTGAACTCACCGGTGTGAACTCACCAAGTGTCAGAAAACACAACCCTCTCTCTTTTCCTCCATACCCAAATCTCTAAAAACAGGGCTGCAACGGAGCTGATACAGACTGATACAGATTTGAAATTGTTCTGACTTCAGAAACGGGGAGCTCCGCCTATATGGGCAACTTTCCACCTATCAGGGGAATGAGAGGTTGCTGTGGCTTGGTAACAGCATGGTAACAGCATGGTAACATGACGCTCGTGCCTCGCTCCCCTCCTTTGCAGGGGGGCGTAGTCAGCTGCAGCTAATTTTCCACAGAATCTGAGGTTACCTACTGTAATCGAGCTTCTATGAGTAATGGCGCAGCCCTCTAAGGCTATCGCTATTGGGTTATCCCTCTGCGCCCCCGCGCAGCACTGAAACACTTGTAGTCCACGCCCACCCGCTAGGTGGGCCCCACCCTCGGGCCTCCTTCCGGTATAAATAGGAAGGTGGCCCGGCAATCTGCTCCCATACAATATAACTTTTCTTCAGCTATTCGTAGAGCCAGTGGGGCCCAGTGCTTAGAAGGCTGTGCCATTACTCATAGAAGCTGGGTTACAGTAGGTAACCTCAGTTCTATTTCGAATATGGCTTCGCCCTCTAAGGCTATCACTATTGGGTTAAGGGCGAAGCATGATGTAGTCTGCGCCCCACTGGGTCCGCCCGGCACTAGAAGCACAGACACACCTGCTCAATAACACCCCCCTGCCTGTTGTGCCATGCGTAATGGCGCATCACCGTCCCTGGAACATAGCAAAACATGCCTATCTTCCCGACGGGGTGAAGGCTGGGAACAATACATAACGGCCGCTGTGAGAAAGTAGAGACGAAGGTCCCACCTTATCCTGCGATCATAGAGGGGGAACAGCCGCTCTCTGCGTGTCAGACAGGTAGGAGAGCGCTCAGCTGGATCCCTGACGTCACTCACTCTGATCAGGCACTCCGTACGAAGTGTGTCAGAGTAAAAAGAACATCCCTCTCATACGAGGGGAAAAGGGCTGCTCTCCGCGTGCCGAGAGGCAGGAGAGAGGCGCACAGCTAGTTCCCTGACGTCACTCACTCCGACAGGACACCCAGTACAGGGTGTGTCAGAGAGGAAAAAATAAAAATGAATACATCAACAGGGGGAAGACCAAGATGCAGCAGTGCAAATATCTTCCACTGACATTCCTCCGTGCAAAGCCGTGGAGGAGGAATTCCTCTGGTGGAGTGCGCATTAATGTTCTCCGGGGGCTCCACCCCAGAGGAGACATATGCCTGCGACACAGCCTCACACAGCCAGTGTGACAGCCGTTGTGCAGACAGAGGTTGCCCGATCGAGCGCTCTCTATAGTGCACAAACAGGCGCTGAGAACGGCGCCAGGCTGAACTGCCATCATGGATCCGGAGAGCTGACGGAGCCACCGAGAGAGCAGACAAATCACTCACCCTTTTCTCTGTTAGAGCCAAAAGTAGTACTACTTTGGCTGAACACAGTTTAAGGGGAACTTGATCAGGTTCAAATGGGGCTTTGCTTTAGTGCGCGTAACACCCACGCCAAATCCCACTAAGGCGTGACACAGGGTGTGCGTGACACAGGTCTGAGTCTCAATACTCCTCGCATACAACGGCTGCTGCGTTCTGCGAGCCCCTCGGTTCAATTCGCCGGGAATATACATTGCTCTGATGGAGAGCAACGTGTGTGCACGCCCAGAACAGCAGCCGCCTGGCTGCGTTCAGAAGCTGCGCAGATCGTACTCCTCCCTGGCGATTGAGGTAGGCTGCTTCCATAGCCGTGGCCTGTTGTCTGTGCACTTTTAGGCAAAAGGGCTGCGAGGGAGTTTCCACACGCTGCATTTCACTCAGTCTCTCATCATGCGGCGCGTACACGCCCAGAGGATGAGAGGTGTGTGTATACTGTCCACACGAGGCGTTATAACGGTGCTCGTGGATTTATTATGACCGTGTGAGCCGCGCTCTCCTGCGGGGCACTCGGCCCCAGGGAGACGAGGCCCCGTCCGTGGGCTCGTAAGCCTGGATGGGCCAATCGTCCTCCTCGGCCACAGCAGCAAGAGCGTCCGCTCTCCGCTTCCTGTCGCCCGAGGGGAGACGAGCGCTAGTGTGTGCATGCTACCTACTGGTTTAGAGCCGCGTACGCGTGCTCTGACCCCAGGCAGGATTCGCATACTGTTTTCTGTGCTTCAGTAACTGTGCTGGTTGCTGAAGAAAAGAGGGAGCAGATTGCCGGGCCACCTTCCTATTTATACCGGAAGGAGGCCCGAGGGTGGGGCCCACCTAGCGGGTGGGCTTGGACTACAAGTGTTTCAGTGCTGCGCAGGGGCGCAGAGGGATAACCCAATAGCGATAGCCTTAGAGGGCGAAGCCATATACGAAATAGAACAGCCCTTGCAAAAACAGGGCTGGAATAGCAAATACACTCTAAAAACAAATGCCTTGGCTCAACAAAAATCAACGCAACAGTTTGCATCGATGTTTATTGAGTTAAGACAAGTTCTAATGAAATTGTCTTAAAGCAAGAAAGTTATTTGAGTTAGGGGAGAAGGCTTTTCCTCTACAATCAGGTGTTTTTAATTACCACTTACTTAATAATTGGTAGCATAAACACCATTTTTTTTAAGTTGATTACTCAAAAGTTGATTACTTAAGTTGTTCTGACTAGTAAGTAATCGAGTAAAGGAAGCAGGACCCAAATGCAGATTAAACTGATTATACCTTTATTTCAAGGATAACGAATAGAACTTGGACAGACAGAACACTCACCGGTGACCCAGGTCATGACACAAGACGAACCGACACTGAACACTGGGAGACAGGGGAATTTAAACACAGGGTAACTAGACACAGGTGGGAACAATCAGGGGCGGGGCTGACACTGATGAGCACAGGAGACACAGAAGGAGTGACAGGTGAAAACAATCAGGAAATTAGACACACCAGGGAAACTAACGACAGACATGAAAACACAGGGAAAAGAGACCAGACAATATACCCAGAGGAAAACATGACAGGGAGAACAGCAAAACACCCAAACCAAGACATAGAAAATGTGACATAACACAATAATCATAACAGAACCCACCCTCCTCAAGGGACGGATTCCAGACATCCCTAAAACACCAAAACAGTCCCATAAACGTCCAAAAAAAAACAATGTCCACCAGGGTGGGTGGAGGGGGTCAGGAGGACGGGTTTGGGCTGACAACCCAGGAGCACCACGGAGGACCCGGAAGGGATCTTGGGCGGACGGCCCGGGGGCAAGGTAGAAGCCGAGAAGGGGGACTCGGGCGGACGGCCCGGGGGCAAGACAGAGTCCAAGGTGGGGGTTATGGAGGGGCGAAGGCCACCGCGGGCGAACTCAGGGGGCCGAGCAGGAGGTCGAGGACCGCGGCCGGGAAAGTCAGGGGGCCGGGCTCGAGGGCGAAGGCCGTGGCTCTCAGGGGCCCGGGATCGAGGGTGAAGACTCCGGCTCTCAGAGGACCGGGCTTGAGGGCGAAGACCAGACAGCTCCGCAGGCCGGGCAGGAAGGCACTGACGGGACAGCGCCGGAGGCCGGGCAGGACCCGGTGTCGGAGCTGGTGGGACAGGCCTCGGCAGGATCCCCCACGGAAGAGGACCAGGACACGGGATTGGCAGGACCCCCGGCAGGAGAGCAGTCGGCGGGGCCTCCAACGGCACAGGACAAAGGGTTGGCAGGACCCCCGGCAGGAGAGCAGTCGACGGGGCCTCCAACGGCACAGGACAAAGGGTTGGCAGGACCCCCGGCAGGAGAGTAGTCGGCGGGACCTCCAACGAGACAGGACAAGGAGCTGGCAGGACCCCCTGGCACGAGAGTAGACGGCGGGACCCCCTACGGGACAGGACAAAGGGTTGGCAGGACCCCCGGCAGGAGAGTAGTTGGCGGGGCCTCCAACGGCACAGAACTAAGAGTTGGCAGGACCCCCGGCAGGAGAGCAGTCGGCGGGACCTCCAACGGGACAGGACATGGAGTTGGCAGGACTCTCAGCGGAACCTCCAACGGACCAGGACATTGGGTAGGGACTTGCGACATGACTCGAGAGGGGACTCGAGAGGAGACTCGAGAGGGGAACACAGGGGGAACTCGAGAGGGGACTCGAGTAGGGACTCGAGAGGAGACTCGAGAGGAGACCCGAGAGGGGAACCAAGGGGGAACTCGAGAGGGGACTCAAGAGGAGACTCGAGAGGGGGACTAGAGGAGAGACTAGAGGAGGGACTAGAGGAGGGACTAGAGAAGGGACTAGAGAAGGGAACTCGAGAGGGGACTCGAGAGGGGAACTAGAGGAGGGACGAGAGGAGGGACTAAAGGAGGGACTAGAGCAGGGACTAGAGCAGGGACTAGAGAGGGGACTGAAGAGGGGACTCAAGAAGTGACTAGAGGAGGGACTAGGGAATTGACTAGAGGGACTAGAGAAGGAACTAGAGAAGGGAACTCGAGAGGGGACTCGCGAGGTGACCTAGAGAGGGGACTCGAGGAGGGACGAGAGGAGGGACTAAAGGAGGGACTAAAGAAGGGACTAAAGAAGGGACTAGAGGAGGGAACTCGAGAGGGGACTCGAGAGGGAACTCGAGAGGGAACTGGAGAGGGGACTCGAGAGGGAACTGGAGAGGGGACTCAAGAGGAAACTTGAGATGGGACTGTGGCAGCTGGGGCCAGAGCTGGGTCTGGAAACATGGCTGCGGGGGCCGGAATTGAAGCCAGAATCATGGCTGTAAGGTCCGGTTCTGGAGCCGGAAACATGGCTGTAAGGTCCGGTTCTGGAGCCGGAAACCTGGCTGTAAGGTCCGGCGCAGAAGCCTGGACCCTGGCTGTGTAAGCCAGGTAATCCAGTATGGACGCAAAGCTGCGTGGGCCGGTACTGGAGCATGGAGGCATGGCTGCTAGCTTGGCTTTGCGCCTCCTTCTCTTAGCAGCCGCCTGTAGCATCAAAAAAGCTGAATCCGCTGGGTCCATTCTTGGTCGGTTCGTAATGTTACGGTAGAGCGAAGGAAGCAGGACCCAAATGCAGATTAAACTGATTATACCTTTATTTCAAGGATAACGAATAGAACTTGGACAGACAGAACACTCACCGGTGACCCAGGTCATGACACAAGACGAACCGACACTGAACACTGGGAGACAGGGGAATTTAAACACAGGGTAACTAGACACAGGTGGGAACAATCAGGGGCGGGGCTGACACTGATGAGCACAGGAGACACACAAGGAGTGACAGGTGAAAACAATCAGGAAATTAGACACACCAGGGAAACTAACGACAGACATGAAAACACAGGGAAAAGAGACCAGACAATATACCCAGAGGAAAACATGACAAGGAGAACAGCAAAACACCCAAACCAAGACATAGAAAATGTGACATAACACAATAATCGTAACAGCATGTGTGTGTCGTCATGGCAATGTGGTCCTGAAGACACACAGAGGTGGTTTTGAGTACTTTGCCTAGTGTTTAAATGCATGTGGACAGATTTTGTCTTTCACAACCGTGCAAGTTTTAGTGTATCTTCTCATCTGTTTTGCAGGTTCCATACAATACTTGAACTGGTTAAGTGAAGAGCAGAAGCCACTTGTCAAATATTACACAATCCTTTTCCCATACCATTGCTGTCAACACCTATCCATGCTGAACGTTGCTAAGATATTATTGATTGGGGTGTGGCCAAAAGTGCAATATGCTTCAAAATGTAACTGACAGAGTGCTTTTGTCCTGTGTCTTTATACTGTGCCCATGGATTTTATTTTATTTCAAGATTTTTAATTACGTCGCTAAACTCCTTGAAAAGGTCCGCTTCCTTTTCTCCAAAGTACACGACAAGGAAGGCAGATGGCTATAGTTCTCTGAGTACTTCAATTGTATTGTGCTATTTTTGAAAAAGAAAAAAAAGAGAAATTACCTAAATTAATATATTCTGAATGGGTGACTGCCAACAACTTGCATTTCAATGACAACTCTAAATAACGATCCTACCTCAAGAAGCATGTCCTTGGTCTGCTTCACCGAGATTCATTTTTAATAAAAAGCGATATCACAATAGTAACCAAGGTATTGTTACTCTCACAGTAGCCTCTACTACTTTGTATCCTCTCACAGAACTATTCACAGTTCAAAGGCTGCTAATTTTGGTCAAACAGCAATTTGCCTACAGTGCAACTACAAGGCTATTTGAATGACAAAAGATGACACTCACCTTAAAATGTCCTTTGTATATTTCTATGTGTCTTAACTGTTGGAACTTTTCCAGGCATGTTAAGTGGGAGTGGACTTGAAATCCTTAACTCAAGGTGTAGAACAATTAAGTTATCAAGCCAATTGCATAACTTGAATTTTGTTTTAAGTCAATTAACACAGAAATCAGAGTTCAAATTACACACAATATTAAGTTGATGTAATTACCAACATTATTACGTCAACACAACTTATAAATTAATGTTTGCAACTTAAAATGTTTATCTAAATCAATTAACTCACATTTTTATCTTGCAATGTTAGAAATTAAAATCAATGTTTTATGGCATAATTTAGTTTAAATATACCGTCAGCTTAAATGCTGTTTTATTCTGAAAAACCAGAAGTTCTCGCACAATCTTAATGCCAAGCTTTTATTCTGAAAGTCCTTCATCTCCGGTTAGCATTTAGCATGTGGCTAATATTCCTTTTCCTACAGAGGTGAATATAGAAGTGAAATGACAGAGTGTTGCAAACCGAAACCTACTGATTTTAACTACATCTATAGATGTCGAGATATTATTATTGCTGAAATGAATATTAAATGAAGGTACAGTTTATTTTAATAAGTTTTGTTTACAGTCGTGGGTAGCATATGACAACATCCGGGACTACCGTAAATGATAACTGCCGTGAAGTATTTCCAGTATTATTAAAGTAATGAATTACAGCCGTTAAAATGCAATAAATGAAAAGTCATGAAAGAGAATATGAGGAGAAAAGTCGTGTTTAGTTATGTATTGAGTGTACAATGGCTGAGTCCTCTGTTATGCGCAACAACGGACATTGAAGACATGTGGAGGGCGGACCCCCAGCAGCGCCAACCGGCACACGAGGAGGGGCCATCGGAGGATACTTAAGGAGCTGATGTGCGTGTTTGGGGTCTCTGTCCTTGGCTCTCGAGACCCCGAGAACACAGCTGTTTTCTCTCTGAACCATATTCTGCTTGTAACATTACCGCGCCATTTTAATTAAAGTACCCATTTGAACCTTATGCCAGAGACTCCATTGGTCTCATTTATCCTAAGCTTCTCTCCTAGACGTGAGAATAACAAACAAAGCTAATAGCAACCATGCATTTAATTAAGTGGAGGTGAAAGGTCGCCTGAATTCGTTTTTAGAGTGAGAGCGAAATGAGGCATGATCTGTTTGGTATTTTGAAAAAATACCAAACAGACATGTTTTATATATGTATGGCCCTACAATATATTATTCAAATATAGCATGATAGGTCCACTTTAAATGGCATCTGTGGTCTCCCATAGATTCTCCTTCTCCACAAAACAAATCAACTTATAGAAATACTTAAAAACCATAAAGAAAACGTGTAATTTCCCTGCATTTAGTTTTTTAACAAAAATAATGTTATACTTTTGTTTAACTTAAGGCATGTCAAAGTTATTGATATTCAGTAGATTGAACTGTATAATGGAGTTAAAGATAAGCACTGATGTTTCATAGGGTAAGACAAGGGTCCAAATAGGAGCTTAACACTGAGAACAAATTAATTGAAAAAACATAGATCCTTTTCTTTAAGAATGGAAACAGATTTAGTCATGTAGAGAAAATATTTCCTAATCATAACAAAATACCTTGTTACTGCAAGAAAGCCTAGTGATTTTTCTCTGTCAAGCCTAATGTAATATGCTTCCATAGTTCAGTGCGGTTGTGTTTTTTGTTTTTAAACCCAAATATGATGGCTAACCAAAGCAATAAAGATGACATGCTGTTCACCCCACTTACAACATTGCAATTTATGTATCCAGAGCAGAACAGGTATTCTGTTTTTTTATTATGAATCCTGTGTTTCACTTACAAGACAGGGGAGGATGATGTTATTGTGCGTGTGGTTGTATGAGTGTATGCAATGTATGTGTGTAAGTGAGAGACATACTTTGGCTAATTCTTTCCTTCAGGGAACATTTAGAAAAATGCCAATTCTCAATTTAAAGAGGAAATCAAACTCTAATAAAGTAGTCACATCCTGTTACTCACTTACTACAAAAACAAGTTAACTAGGAAGCTGGCAAATGGGTGAACACACAACTCACAGTGTACTGCATTGCCACATTTATGTAATTAGGAATACAATGTATCTCTGTTGGCTAGCTAGCTGCCACTAATAAGTGAGTATGTGCTGTTAAACAAAGATGGAGCTATTGCAGAAAGGTGAATTAACAGACAGAGGGTTTTTTTCATTGGAATGAACACATTAACAAATCTGGAAAATGCCTAGCAAACCAAATCAAATGAAACAAAGAAAAAACAACTATTTCAACAATTGTGAACGCAGCAGGGAAAACCATTCAGGCACTTGCAGAAATAAATAAAACGTTCAAAGATTTCTACTGTCATTTATATTCTACAACAAATAACCCAAGGAAAACATTGAAACATTCCTAATTAATATTGCGTTACCAAGACTAAAGGATGACCAAAAAAAAACACTTGAACAACCATTTACAATCACCGAATTCTATAATGCACTCAAACTCATGCCTAACAAAAAATCACCAGGTCCTGATGGCTTCCCTGCTGAGTTCTATAAACACTTCTGGAGTATTTTGGCCCCAGTTTTCAACAGATTAACAGTAGAAATCAAACAAAATTCTAAACTTCCTGATATCATGAATACTGCTATCTCTTTATTATTGAAACCTGATAAGGATCCCACCTCCCCATCAAGCTATCGCCCCTATCTCTGATCAATACAGATACAAAAATGATCAGTAAAGCATTAGCAAGTCGCATTGAAACAATAATGCCATTTCTTATTCCCTGAGACTGTTAGGAACCTTGACTCAATAGCTTGGAGGACTCAAATGCACAACCCAGAGACAAAAAAGGTTTGAAGAAAAATAATCTTTACTTGCAAAAAAACAAAATCACTCTTTTAGAGGAAATAACAAACAGACAAAAGTAAAGCGCTCTCATGGAGGGAAAAAGGCAAAACACTGAATCTCTTTAAGCAATGGCTTGGATCTGGCTTCTTGGGACAATGAACAAGACAAACCGACAACTAACAAGGCGAGACAGGACAATAATATACATGAGGTAAGTGGGCACAGGTGGAAACAATTAGGGGCGGGGCATACACTGACATGGCGGGAAAAGGAACCAGCAGGAAGTAAAGGGACCTGGAATGAGACAAGGTGAGTACAAAATAAAACAGGAAGTGGAACATAAACTAAACTAACATGAACATGACGAACACAAACATGACAACACTTAACATAATTGACGGGACACTACACAGACTAAACAGGCTTTATTAAAGGAAGACACTCTTCCAATAACCTACGCAGACTTTTTAACATAATCCATTACACATCTAATACGAACTCACCATTTTATCATTAGATGCAGAAAAAGCCTTTGACAAGGTAAACTGTTTTATTTTTATTTGCAGCACTAACACAATTCGGATTCGGTGAGTCTTTCATTCAATAGGTCAAGATCTTGTACACTTCACCGATGGCCACAATCACCACCAATGACTGATATCACAATGTGTCACTTTACACAGGGGTACTAGGCAAGGATGTCCACTCTCTCCATCACTATTTGCTATATTCATTGAACCACTTGCTCATATCCGTCAACACATTAACATCACAGGAATACAAACAAATAATATACACCACAAGATTAGCCTTTATGCAGATGACATTATACTATATTTACAAAATCCCTCTACCTCACTACCTGAAACCATCCGCCTCATAAACACCTTTTCTGAATTATCCGATTATACTATTAACTGGTCTAAATCAACCCTTCTTCCACTCTCATCTAATAGCTGTGTGATGGCGGTCCAACACCGCCTTCTTTTCTGCGCACTGGTAATTTTACTTATTTAGGAATCAACATTTCCCCCAGGCTGACAGAATTAGTAAATCTGAACTTCACCCCACTTCTCAAAACAATAGAAGACAACCTTCAATGTTGGATGAATTTCCCAATATCCCTTATAGGCAGAAGTGCAACAGTCAAAATGACCATACTCCCAATGATAAATTACCTATTCTCAATTATCCCTATTAAACCCCCACCCACTTGGTTCAAATATATAGATTCTGCCATCTCAAAATGTTACTGGAAAAACAAAACACCTAGAATAAAACGATCTACTATTCAAAAACGCAAGAGTCAAGGTTGCTTAGAAGCACCAAACGTTCGGCATTACTTCATTGCCCAGCAACATTTACAAATGGTCTAATCCTAATAATTCCGACACCTCCTGGTTAGACATTGAACAAACATTATGCAAAGATATTCATATTACAGTCTTACCGTTCACAAGCCGCTCCATCATACGTCATCCATGCTTCAAAAACCCTGCAATAGCCACAACTCTGACAGCCTGGTGGACATTTAACGAATTAACTATCAACACAATTTCACCCACCGAACACACTCCCATACAGTGGGGTAGCCAGGAATTATTGTGTGGGTGGGCCTGGAGAAATGTAGGTGGGCCAGGGGGAGACTTGTGTGGCGTCTGAGCTGAAACTTCATTAATGATTTTAATGCACTAATTGAACATAAGCATAAACTAGCAGTGAAAACAAAAACATAGGCACGGCGGCCTCAGAATGTGTGTAAAACTGACATCCACATGACTAGGGATGGGTAAGGTTTTAACGGTAGGCCTACTATACTTTTATTGATACTGCTTATCGATCTGGTGCTTTAACGGTTCTTTTGGAGAAAAAAAGAAGGTAAACAAATTGTGAACAAAACTAACATTGCTTTTTATTTTAATTAAATACATAGTATTTCACATCAAAAGAAACAACAATGTTTTAACAAATCGTATTAAATAATGTGATGACAGAATTGTAAACAGAATAGCTGAAACTTTAACAAAATAAATAACTCTAAATAACTCTTACCTCTAATCATTAGCCCATGTTTGTATAATGTAGTTAACTCTGTGTGTTGCTGCTAGCATACCACCTGACGTGGAAACGTTACTCGTGGATGGGGCTACAGAGCTGCTAGAAAGACAGTCGAACCCGGTGCATTTCTCCGTCTGGATGTGGAGCACTTTTGCTAAATGTTTAGACAAATTGCTCGTGTTACCGCCCTTACATGCTAAACTCTTATTGCACTTTTGTCCACATCGAGACGGGTAACGTTGGTAACGTTGGCACACCTTGGAGCGCTTAGTTCTCTCCGCCATCTCCTCCGTGTGTGTGTGTGTTGCTGCATGTAGCAGCTGCGTGTGTGTAAACTGCCCCGCCCCCTCGCACACAGATGGGGATTGGAAAGATCTAAAATACTAAACATAATCATGGACGCATTTTGCTGTCTTTTTGCATATTAGAAACGGAGTTGGCGACACAAAAACTGCAATATAATGTTTGTGTAGTAATAATACATATGACAGATATTTTTTACATGTCTCTCTCCAGTACCGACCAATAACGTTGGAGCTTAATGGTACCACAGTATTTAATAATTCAGCCCTGGGGCCCGTTTAATACCGGGGCTCGGTACCCATCCCTACACATGACTGGCTCGGCGGTCACAGGTTGTTTATCCTTGACAGTCGTACAGTGGGCACACACTGAGAGAGTCTTTTCATATTCAGCAAATGTGTACATGCTTCACTGCAGACCTCAAAAAGAAATAAGACTTTAAGTCACTCGCGGCAAACCTTACTTTACTTACTAATTTACTCACGGTAAAAAAATGCACTCCCTATTCCATTGTCATGAAGGTGGAATCTAACTATATCCAAAATAAGTTTTATTGGATCCAGGCTAGAAACAACGTATATTTCTGCTGTAAAGTTGGGCATTTGAACATGGGGGTCTATGGGAATTGCTGCTTTCTGCATCCATCCCCTGTTGGCCACTAGAGGAACTGCAGTTTGTGGCACTTCCTTCTGGGCTTCCCGGCTCTGCGCTATAACACGCTGATTGGCTGTGGGTGGGCCAGACGTGCATGTGGGTGGGCCCAGGCCCACCCGGGCCCACCCACAGCTACGCCACTGCTCCCATCTGGAACAATCCTGACTTTCTAATAAACAGAAAACCTTTACATTTCAAATCATGGATCGCCAAAGGCATCACACACCTTCAACATATATTTCATGAGCACAATTTTCTGGTTTGGTCCAGAAGTACGGCATCAGGGAACATCAATATTTAGAATATTTACAACTTAAAATCTTCTATTCAAACCAAAGTCAACAGCAATACTTTGAACTCTTATCCCCCCTCAGAAATATTCCAAACGAAATCAACTGCTTTCAAAAATATATTAATTCATTTATTCTGCAGACTTAACAATGTCCATCCCCTCAAATAAATGGGAAAAATATCTACATATCACCCCGAACGCCGACTTCTGGTCTCAAATCTGCAGAAACATCTTCTCCATATCAACCAACACCAACATGCACCTCCTACAATATAAGATTATTCACATAGTGCACTACACAGGGGAAAGGATGTTTAAAATGGGTTTTGTAGGTTCCGACATCTCTCCTCATTGCTCACTTAACACCACAGCCACCTACATGCATGCCACGTGGGAATGCACACCAGTTAAGCAATTCTGGCATAACATCACCGACAACCTCTCTCTTTTGCTGGACTGCCACATCCCTCTTCTTCCATCCCTTTGTTTACTAGGAGACATTTCCAATGTGAACATCAACATTACATCAAGTAGAATTCTGTCCATAGCCCTAATCATTGCAAAAAAAACTATCCTCATGAATTGGAAATCACGACACAAAAGCAATGTCACAATTTGGAAAAACCTGCTTATAGAATACATTTCAATGGAAAAATGATCTGCCGGCATAAAAAAATAAACCAATGATATTGATGCAATCTGGAACCCATTTATTGAAAAATGTAATTAATAATCCTCAATCCGGTTTCACCCACCACCCCTTTCTATTTCTTTAAGGTCATGCTACTATTTGTATGCCCCCCCGGATATATGACTATTATAGTTGTTACTCATTTAATTTAGTCATTTATTACTCTCTTTTTGTCCACACACACACACACACACACACACACACACACACACACACACACACACACACACACACACACACACACACACACACACACACACACACACACACACACACACACACACACACACACACACACACACACACACACACACACACACACACACACACACACACACACACACACGCGCGCGCACACACACACATGCACACACACACACACACACACACACACACACACACACACACACACACACACACACACACACACACACACACACACACACACACACACACACACACACACACACACACACACACACACACACACACACACACACACACACACACACACACACACACACACACACTTTTTTGTCTCCATGTAGATGTTGTTATTTGTCTTGTATACTTGTAAATGCTCCTTATTAAAATGTATTATTATTATTATATGATTTTCTGAATTTAGAGCTTTATCTAGTCCAATCCTAATTAAAATGTGTCAATTTCTGGACACACATTTACTCTTTTCAGATTGCTATATTTTCCAATATTCAAAGCTACACTCATCCATTCACCCTTGGCTTTTTGCGACTCTCAGCTCTAGTTTAAATGTATCCCGAAGTGTTATGATTGCTATCTTTGCAAACTGTGGATCCAACAGCTACATCTCAGCAAGGAGGTGCTTTTGCAGCGACAGCAGGATAACATCTCTGCTCTGAGGATAATGACATGGATTACATGCATGGCAGCACTTGCTAAGTTACATGGTTTTAACTATCTATCAACGGGCTCATTTTCAAGCCACTTTGACATCCTATAGCCTACCAAGGCAGTCTCCACTTTGACTGGCTGCCTTGTTAAAAATGTGGATGTCTCCACTGTCATCCAGAAGCAACTAAATATCCCCACATGAAAAACGAATTATTATTCAGAGGGTGCTATCAGCCACCCCTAAATCACTCAAGGTTTCATAATCACAGTACCTTCGTGATGACATTAAGCCATATTTATTTCACTCATCAGGGCTAAATATAGACGTAGTTTAGAATAGCTGTTCCTTCTTAAGCTGTGGAAGGCAGGTTACTGTCACTGATGTCCACATGTGCCAGCCGGGGTTGATTTGCTTTCAATCCAATCAATTCAATTGTAAATAGAAACTGCCTCATTTGCTAATGGTTCAGTACTCTCTCAGATATCTCCTGGTTCCATATAATAGTTGTCATGCCAAAAGATTTTCACTGTTTTGAATTTGAAAGAATATCCATTTTGCTGAATTGATTGCTGAATGGAGAATGGATTGAATCCAGCTTTGTGTCAGCATTCAAAGTCAGGGTTTAAGCACATGTGCTTCACACATTTTTCAGAAAATGTGGCAAGCCTGTAAAGTCTGATAAAATGCCTAATATATAACTGACATATATAGGACTATACAGTACAAGGATTCAGCATGCTGGAAAACAACCCAGGGACGCCTTGTAGAAAGTAAAGACTGTCCATTACCTTGGCTTCAGACACCACAGGAATATTTAAAATCAGCTACGCCCACAAACCACACCTCTAGTGGGTAGAGTTAATGCAAATATCTCAAGTCAAAACGCAATGTGGAAAGAACTTCCTCAATGTTGTTAACATAATTCAGCGATTTCATAGAGTAATAACGGGGAAGAAAATATCCTTCTGTCTGACTGGGTAGGACACCTGAAGGTGACACAGCTGCTCTGCCACTGTGGTACTGTACAAGTCTCAATCCTTCAGTTGGGATGCTTGATGACTCAGCATTAACCAAATTGCTTGTTTATAATAATATTGTCTATCATCTGCTGTGTCAATTACGACACAATCATTAAATCAAACCCCTTGTTGAGTGAATGTTTCCAGATTGCTGCACCCCCAATGTGCTGTTTGTGAGCAACAAAATATCAGTTATTGCAATAAGGGGGTTTGTTTACTCCCATACATATTACAGATTGCCATGTATGTGCCTCTTTGGACAATGTAAATTAATGCAAACTAAATGTACAAAAACCTAGATTGGACATTTTGAAAAGCTTTCTGCAATCATGCTCAGGCTACTCCAGACTATTGCCCGTGGCGGGTGATTTTATTTCTTTATTTCAAAGGAATACATCATTAAAAGTGTTTTCAGAGAGACACATGCTTTTCGCTTATTTCATGATTTATTTACCATACGGGTTATTAGCATATATTTATCTGGAAGGGGTGACACAAAAGGCCAGACTGCAAAAACAAACAAACACAAAGCATTAAATAGGCTGGCGGTTCAAAGTAAGAGCAAAGTATGAGACTTTATTTTTAAGCTGGTCAACAAACACAATGCTCCAACATGTAGTAGAGATCAGATAACAGATGTCACATTGCGCACTAACTATGTGTTCAAAGTCTGCTCATATGATTTATTTTATTTGATGATTATTTATTCAGGCATTCTATTTCAGATTAAGATCTGTTTTTCGTAAAGACCTCAGAGGCAAGGCATATTTTTATTTAAAAATAATCTTTCAACACAAGGCATTTATCAAAGTGCTATACAAAAAATGAAAACGTTAAGAGCATTCAGATATAGTGCAGCAAAAACACATTATAAAAGGACCAGCAGTTTTCCGGTACTTTGTTCCAGATACAGTATATTGAGCATGATAACTGATGGCTACTTATTTAGTTCTGACTAAGGACAGAAAGCAGACCTGACCCAGAACACCTGAAGGTTCTGGAGGGTCCATAATGAAGAAGAACATCAAATGTGTTTTTGGGCCCCAAACCATTCAGTGCTTTATAAACCAGCAGCAGTAAACCAGTGTAACAATTTTAAAGAGCAAGACACATGCACAAGAACACAATCATCAAAACAGAAACACAACTACAAAATAAATAAGGAATTACAAATAGTTCAAAAAATCTTCAAGTTGAATGGAATACCATACTTTGGGGAAAGTTTGCTGTTCATTCCATTTAAAAGGTGCATAGTACCTGGCATAGTAGTGGCAATATGTGTTGGCATGGTACAGGATTGTACCGATTTAAACGAGATGAAGAGATGTGCAGTCATTTAAAAGCTTCCTATTTATAAATGAATTACATGAGAGGACTCTTTGTTCCTGATTGTTACGGATTGCACTTTACATAAGATGCATTTCCCATAACTGCTCATCAAAGCAAAAATACAATTTCCTTTCATTTGTCTCATTTTACTAGGATAATATTATCAGAGTAGGAAAAGGTGAATCAATCGGTGCTGGATGTAAGGGAAAGACATGATTTGACTGTTTTATGGTCTGCTGATTTATTCTCGTAATAAGGTAGACAGACATGTCTGCACTCCATGAATACACTTTAATGCTTTTAACAGCATGGCTGCAGACAGAAAGTAATTTCCCTGCTTGTGTTCTGGCACATTTCATTGTATTATTCTGCAGTGCCATCAATATTAACAATTATAAAAGCCATCAGATGTGCACCCAAATGCAATCAATAGCTGTTATGTTAAGCTTTCAGGAAATGCACTGCAGGCAGGAGATATATTTTATTCTGTCATTTGAGTGGGATTATTATCTGTAGTTGGCGGCGACAATCTCACCACATTAAAAAATGTTTAGGAATATGTAACTTTTTTTCTCTCTGCTTTTCATGGATTCTACCCACTTTTAGTTTGCTATCATCTGCGTTTGCCTTATCTTTAACTATCCGGTCATTTAAGATCAGGCTTCCTTTCGACACTTGCAATCTGCTCATACCCCTCACCTGCTACTCATATTTTTCTCATTAGCCCCTCAGCAGTTCACTTTCACTTAGTCCCTGCCAGATCCTCTTGTGTGTTACTATCAGCTCGACACATTTTTAGTCATTCATTAATGTGTTGGTCTGTTTATCTGATTTGCACGCTCTGACCCTGACTGCTCCTTCCTGGACTTGTTAGCTTCTGTTAATGATCTCCTAGTTTTAGCTATGATAAGTTAAAGAGGCTATGTTATGCTTTTGGGGGTTTTCCCTTTCCAGTAGTTTGTTTTATAGGTTTGTGTGCATGTAAATGGTCTGCAAAAGCAAAAATTCTCTCCAACACAAACCCCCCATGCGGGAAACGCCTCGATTGGACTCCTTTGTTTTGCTTTTGTTACATAGTTTCAACACTATGTAATACCCTGCACTTCTATTGGCTAGCAGTCAAACACGTTGTACCTGATCAATCACAACAGAGCCGGCCAGCTAAGCAGATATAAATATGAAACCTGAACATTATCATATTAACTTAATTTTGAAATGATGTTTTGCCTGCCTTATAATTATTGTATTTAAAAAATGGATATTCGACCAAAAAGAACATATCACCATTTAAACCATTGAAATGCAATATACACTGCACTTAATTACACATTACCACATTATATAGTTATTTGTTATAAAGAGCAAAATAAAAAAAATAAAAATATGATTGCAATTGCGTTATTTTTATTGAAAATAGGGAGAAAAGGTTTACTGAATGGGAATTCAAGCAAAAAACAAACAAACACTAGCATCAAGTAATGCAGATTATTTAAAAAAAGCTTTTCGATAGCATTTGTACATGTTCCCAAGGTTATCCATCTTTCTATATGTTGATTTATATACGGTTTGTGTGGTGATGTATCAGTACATTCATGTATTATGTGTATGCTACAGTATGTTTATACACATTTGTGTATACATTTGTTCTCATCACTTTACCATTTTACTGTGATTGATGTTCTTTTTGTTTCTACTTTAGCTTAATTTATCTGCTTTTATTGTCTTGTGAAAGACTAAAATAAATGAATGTATTATTCATATATTCATAGATTAAATAATAGCATTTAAGTTACCTACCTTTTCAAAAAAAGTCACTGTGCGTCTGAGGAGCTAAATTGCTGAGCAAGAAGAGGAAAGAAGAACCCAGAGCTGCAAGAAAGGAGAATATCTGGAGATCTTTAATTTCAGTCTTGGGCTTCAAAAGCCTGCAGAGAGAAAATGAGAGAGTTGGTGAATGACCAGTGGGCTATCAGCAAATGGGTGGGCAGTGACACAGGGCTCATAACAAGGGACCATTTTGAAGGTGCACACAGGATAAAATTACTCTGTCTGAATACATTCTAGCTGTGTGCAGCAGCAATTTTCAATATAATATTTAATCATGGCTGAAGCATTAGTAAAATAAGTCATGGAACTTATAGGATTATCATTTCTCTGCTGCTGTAAAACCTCAGAAGGATGTAATACAAGTAGGTGTAACATTTTGTTTCGTACAAGATGAAGAGAAACATTCTGTTTGAGAGAGATAGAGATGGAAATCTGTTTGTATCTGGAGGACTTGTTTATGTTGGCATTATCACAGTGGGGGCAAGGCATCAGCTCCAGATCAATCCTCTTTAATGCTTATGTGAGAGAAACATCTGGTTTTCAATTAGATATTTAGCAAGCCCGACAACAGGGGGTTACCTCAAAGTAGCAGCAGTGTCACTGGGCCTGCAATAATGATGTGGCTAATGTGCCTATCGAGCGGCGTGTTGGATCGAGAGCTCAGCCTGCCGCAGTATCTTAAGATAGCACGGCGCAGTCTGTTCCTTCTGATAAGGTGCAATCTGATTCAAAGGGAGCAGGCGTGCTGCAGGAATATAAGTCATCTGACAGAAAATAAAACCCAGTCAACAGCCACAGATTAATAAATCCACAGCCTCAATCAGAAAAACGTGATCCTGTCATGTTGGTTTCTGTTTGAAACACCAACAGTCCGCCAGCCAATCTCTAAAGCCTGTGTGCCTGCGTGAGTTTGAATAATACCCTCTGAGCATGCCATGGGGTTATCAGCATTCACCTCCCGGTAACAACCAGTATGAAGTTGTTGGGAAAAAGTAGTTTTTTTTAGCAGAGGTAGCACCATTTAAGAATACGGAGATAGCTAGAGTAAAAAATAAAAAAGGGAACCTGCCAGAGCTGATAAGACCTCAGGATGCTGAAACTGATTACAACCAATTTTTCTCAGCATGTGAATGTTGCTGATCCAACGGAAATCTACTGAACAACACAGTAGAAAGGAATGGATGTTGACTTGTAACATCCTGTATCTATGATAATCAAAAGTGTGGTTCAAGGGCCACTTTTGGGACGTGATGGGCGCTGAGGGCCAGTTGACAAAACTCAGCTATCACTGCAATCCTTTCAATGTTCACTCTAAATATTTATCATGGCTGCAAAAAAAGTGGTGCTTACACGTTTTAACTCATGTTCTATGATCCCCAAAGCCAGATGAGGAGAGTGCTGGGGCTTCCCCTGACTGATCCAGCACTGGAGGCATATTTCTCTGCATGTGTCTGACATGTATGGAGAGGGGAAGTGAGGCAAGACCCCCTGCTGCTCCCTGCACGTCCCCCCGGGCTTCCAACCACCTAGAAATGGCGTACAAGCTGGTGATGATCGGGACGCTGGTGCTCAGACTTCAACCCCAAGGCTGACTCAATCTGGCAGCCATTACAAATACAACTTATACAGGTTAGGGCTTGCATCTATGGACAGAATGACTGACGAAGCATCCCACCGTTGAAACAATTGAACAGACTCACAATAGTGCTCATAATTGTCCATGGGATAACCAGCCATCGCATTACATTTTTCAGTCTCTTAGAAGACAGCATAACTACAGGGAAAAGTCAACCTCACACAGAATGTACAATGTGAATTAACAGCAGGGATCAATTCTAAGCTATAATTGCTATTTCAGATGGCTTATCTCTATGCTCGGACCCCACCCACCTGCTCTCCCTTCATCAACGGAATCACCCTCTGCAGCTTCAACGAGGTGACGTCATCTGCACTGCTAGCCATCATAGGCAAATCAAAGCCTACCAGCTGCTCCCTCGACCCCATACCCACCCCGCTGCTAAAAGCCTGTTCGCCAACCCTGGTTAATTTCCTGACAACACTCATCAACAAGTCACTACAGACTGGTGAGGTGCCTGTCCATTTCAAAACAGCAGTTGTCACCCCACTTTTAAAAAAAACAAATATCGACCGGGAACTCCTCTCCAACTACAGACCTATCTCCAACCTCCCGTTCCTTGCCAAAGTACTTGAGAAGGTTGTGGCCGCACAGCTCCAGTCTCATCTGTCTGACAATGACATGTATGAGACCTTCCAATCAGGTTTCCGCCCTGCACACAGTACAGAAACATCCCTAATAAAAGTAGCCAACGACCTACTGATGGCAGCCGACTCTGGGTCACCCAGCATCCTGGTCCTTCTTGACCTGAGTGCGGCTTTCGACACAGTGGACCATACCATCCTCCTCCACCGCCTCGAGACCTACACCAGGGTGACCGACACGGCTCTGAAGTGGTTCTCAAGCTACCTCACCAACCGGAAGTACCACGTGTCTCTGGGGGGTTCCAGGTCTGACGACACCGCAGTGACATGCGGGGTCCCACAGGGCTCAGTGCTGGGGCCGATCCTGTTTTTAATCTATCTATTACCTCTGGGTCATATCATCAGACAACATAACATCAACTTCCACTGCTATGCCGACGACACTCAGGTCTACATCAAAACACAACCCAATACCACCACTATCCAAACACTAAACACCTGCCTGGAAGACATCCGCTCCTGGATGACCACCAACTACCTTCAGCTCAACAGCAGCAAGACGGAGGCAATCCTGATAGGCACCACCGACCAGCTTGCCAAGGCCGCCAACATCAGCCCCTCCCTTGATGGTCAGCTCATTCCTCTCTCCTCCGTTGTCACCAACCTCGGTGTAAGGTTTGACCCCACTCTGTCTTTCCAAGCCCACATCAAACATATCACCAAGACCTCCTTCTTTCACCTGAAAAACATTTCCCGACTGAAGCCCTCACTCTCAACTGATGACATCAAAAAACTGGTTCATGCACTCGTCTTCTCAAGACTAGACTATTGCAATGCACTCCTCTCCGGTCTCTCAGCCAAATCCATCGACCGCTTGCAACTTGTCCAGAACAGCACAGCCAGAGTTCTCACCGGTACAAAAAGGTCCGCACACATAACCCCCATACTTGCAAAACTACACTGGCTCCCAGTCCACTACAGGATCCAGTTTAAGGTTCTGCTCCTCACGTACAAAGCCCTGAATGGACAAAGCCCAAAATACCTCTGTGACCTCATTCATACCCAGACATCTACCCGCTCCAGCCACGCTCCTCTTCTTTACATCCCCCGCACACGTCTCCGAACAATGGGAGACCGAGCCTTCTGCTCATTCGCCCGCGCCTCTGGAACTCCCTCCCAGATCAGCTGAGATCTGCCCCTTCCACCGAGGTGGAAACCGGCCTTGACCCTCTTCTTTCGGCAGGCCTTCCAATAAACTTTGAGCATGGTACACCTGGAGTACTGCCATTTTTATCGCTATCTCCGACTTTTATTTTTGTACTCTATTTTATATTTTATTTTTTGATTTCTTATTATTATTACAATTATTTGTTTAATCTCTCAGTAGTAAGTGTATCAGTATCCCTTGTTGTGAAGCACTTCGAGATTTGTCTTGGCAGATGAGAAGCGCTATATAAATTAAATATATTATTATTATTATTATTATGTAAACATTCATTTGCATTTAGAGAGAAGCGCTAAAAATTATTAATGGAAGTATTTGGTATAATTGTATTATCAGAGTTCAAAGTTAGCACCCTGGCATATGGAAAAAATCAAATATCACTATATTTTTACGAAATCCAGATTGCAGCGATACGGTTGACCATTGGTGCTCACGTAATATATTTAACAATAATGTTATATTGAATAATGATCAATAAGGTGGCTACAACAAACCTTTAGTGGGTAAAGAACATTTTTAGAACAGCTAGAGCAGTCTGGTAAGGTCAGAAAATAATATCACCATATTGCAGCCTTTAAAATCAGGAAGACAAAATCTAGACTTTTATCACAATATCGATTTAGAACTTCGTTGTTGTGATTAATTCCTTAAAAATCAATCAAACCTATGTTTATTTATATAGCCCAATATCACAAATGTTACATTTGTCTCAGTGGACTTCACAGTTTGTACAGAATATCAGTATGACAATACAACACCATCTGTCCTTAGACTCTCACAACGTACAAGGAAAAACTTCCGGAGAAAACCCCACAGTTTAAAGGGGAACATGAGAGAAACCTCAAGGAGAGCAACAGAGGAGGGATCCCTCTCCCAGGACGGACAGACGTGCAATAGATGCCATGTGTAAAACGAAGAGATAATACATTACAAAAAGTACCAATGTTGTTACACTTCTGTCTACTTCTCCCCTTACATAGCCCAGATAGCTCCAGCTGAAGCCAAGCCTGTCCCACCAATCTGCACACAAATGATTAATTCACCATGTCTCCATCCAACCAGCCAAGTAAAATAAAACGACGTTTTTATATTCCTGATAAACAGAATATGCAACTGCAACATTTAAAATGTACACAGATGCAGAGATGGGTGTCTAAAAACCCATGCTTTGATATATCGGAAAACCTTCATCAGATCCACGACAAACCTTATGGGTATACTGTAGGTTACCGTTTTGTTGAATTCAATATACACTGTGACTGAACAAAAATATAAATGCAACACTTTTGTTTTTGCTCCCATTTTTCATGAGATAAACTCAAAGATCTAAAACATTTTCTATATACACAAAATAACCATTTCTCTCAAATATTGTTCACAAATCTGAAAAAATCTGTGATAGTGAGCACTTCTCCTTTGCCGAGATAATCCATCCCACCTCACAGGTGTGGCATATCAAGATGCTGATTAGACAGCATGATTATTGCACAGGTGTGCCTTAGGCTGGCCACAATAAAAGGCCACTCTGAAACGTGCAGTTTTGCTTTATTGGGGGGGTCCGAAAACCAGTCAGTATCTGGTGTGAGCGTTAGGGGTAGGGTTAGGGTTAGGGTAATGTTGTGAATCGAGTGGCCTGTGTTCGTCGTCCATAACATACGCCTGCCCATACCATAACCCCACCACCACCATGGGCCACTCGATTCACAACATGTTTTTTCAGATTTGTGAACAATATTTGAGAGAAATGGTTATTTTGTGTATATAGAAAATGTTTTAGATCTTTGAGTTCATCTCATGAAAAATAGGAGTAAAAACAAAAGTGTTGCGTTTATATTTTTCTTCAGTGTATAAAGATAAATGCATTAAGAATGATAAAGATGGGTTTATTATTATATATATATTAAATAAAAATAATTATATTAAATCTTGTTTTTTGCCTTAATCTATGGTCTGTGTCCTTTCGTTCATCCATTTACGCCTATAGGGCCCATTCTATATGTGAACCCTTTGGATTCTCCACACATAGCGTTGTGTGTTCCTTCCAAATAACTCAACTTTGGTTTCATCTGTCCACAGAATATTTTGCCAGTAGTGCTGTGGAACATCCAGGTGCTCTTTTGCAAACTTCAAACGTGCAGCAATGTTTTTTCTGGACAGCAGTGGCTTCCTCCGTGGTGTCCTCCCATGAACTCCATTCTTGTTCAGTGTTTTACGTATCGTAGATTCGTCAACAGAGATGTTAGCATGTGCCAGAGATTTCTTTAAGTCTCTTGCTGACACTCTAGGATTCTTCTTCACCTCATTGAGCATTCTGCGCTGTGCTCTTGCAGTCATCTTTACAGGACGGCCACTCCTAGGGAGAGTAGCAACAGTGCTGAACTTTCTCCATTTATAGACACTTTGTCTTACCGTAGACTGATGAACATCAAGGCTTTTAGAGATACCTTTGTAACCCTTTCCAGCTTTATGCAAGTCAACAATTCTTAATCGTAGGTCTTCTGAGAGCTCTTTTGTGCGAGGCATGGTTCACATCTGGCGATGCTTCTTAAGAATAGCAAATTCAAAACTGGTGTGTATTTTTTATAGTGCAGGGCAGCTTTAACCAACACCTCCAATCTCGTCTCATTGATTGGACTCCAGGTTGGCTGACTCCTGACTCCAATTAGCTCTTGAAGAAGTCTTTAGCCTCTGGGTTCACATTTTTTCCACCCTGCACTGTGAATGTGTACATGGTGTGTTCAATAAAAACATGAAAACATATAATTGTTTGTGTGGTATTAGTTTAAGCAGACTGTGTTTGTCTATTGTTGTGACTTAGATGAAGATCAGAAAACATGTTATGACCAACTTATGCAGAAATCCAGGTAATTCCAAAGGGTTCACAGGGTTTTCTTGCAACTGTAGAACATGTTTTAGATCTTTGAGTTCATCTCATGAAAAATGGGAGCAAAAACAAAAGTGTTGCGTTTATATTTTTGTTCAGTGTAATAGTGAAATTAATAACATTAACGATGGCTGCATTCCATTTAGGTGAGCCAGAACCAGGGCTCTATTACTATGCATGCTCACTCACTGACATGGGTTGCTACTCTTAATCTAATGGCACCATCGTCAATGTGATTAACAACAGCGGTGCTTGGTCAGGCCAAAAGGGTATACCCACATCAAGCTCAATATTCAACCTGTATCAACTTTTAACCTTGATGCAGGACCTTCTTGTTAAATGGATGTTGGAACACTAACGCTACATGGATGTTCGATTCACTAACTGCACTCTTCTTTGCCGTCCTGAAATTAACGAGCATGGAGCGGTTAACCTAAGGGACAATACCACTCTGCCAATGCAACTCAAATTGTGTACGTTTTGCCCTGATCACTACTTTCACTGGGTGTGTTTAACTGCTGTTTCTGACTGTAAAGTAAGTAACTGTGACTCGTGTGTGTGTGTGTGTGTGTGTGTGTGTGTGTGTGTGTGTGTGTGTGTGTGTGTGTGTGTGTGTGTGTTTTTCCCCTGAACCAGAGTGCATTTCATTTCTGTTTCTGACTGTGAGTAACCAAGACTAGTGTGATGCAACTATGTCATGGCAGGGGAATTGCACAGGACTGGAGGAAGCCCATGGTCGAATATGAAGTTATTTGTATGAGCTGTTCTTGAGAAGAGCAGCAATAACACAGACCAATAATTCTGCCTGTCTTGAACTGCTTTGCATGGGCACTGCTCTAGTTGGAATGATAATAGGGCACTTAGTGATTTTGCTTAAAACAAACATCACTCTGTCTATTGATGGAATGAAGTCCTTGTGGGGAAGATGAACAATAGCTGCATTTATCATCTTTCCAGCATGTATTCATCAAATACAAAACATAGTCAAGCCTTAAATAGAGCTACTCCCAAGGCACCTCTTTTAGTGTTGTATATTCTATGTGTATGTGATGTATTCATGTCATCCTTTATTTATACACACTAGTCCAATGAGGATCAATCTCTTAAGTATGTATGTCTTTTAACGTTTGTTATCCACAACATTTTTAGACAAACCAGTGCAAGATTTGCGTTTTTTTGAGTATTTTTGCTAAAAAAATCTATAGATTTCTTGTGAAGTTATGAACACTATATTAGCAAAACTATTTCGTTTCATAAGAATGTGTATTTTAACAAATGTTTTTTTAACACCAAAGTGAGGTTAATACTTTAATGTAGTTATCCAAAATACCACACCCATCCTCTTGCAGCGGCCTCTGTTGTTGGAAAGGTCATTATGCAAATGTCTCTCTGACTTCCAAAGAGGACAGTGTTCCTAAGTGAAATAGTGTTGGAGATCCGGTTTGATCGAGCCTGTGTGATGGCTTCTTCCTACTTCCATGGGGACAGTGAAAAAACTGTCAGGTCGGCTTAACGTCAAAAAGAGCCTCAGACCATCAGCGTCTGGCAGCCTTGTGTGACTGGCTATTTGGCTATGTTTCTATGACAACAAACATAAAATATATATTTAAAGTTTCCTTAAGGGTGCTTGCTTTGTAGTAATTTGCATGTGTCATCGTTCAGTTACACAACTACAGAACCTTTGTGTACTGCCTGCAAAGTGTAATTTTAGAGATGTGTGGCGCAGTGGTCTGTGCATCCGATCATCAGATCAAGGGGGAGTGCTGAGGAACTCCAGTTCGAAACCCGCTCCTGCCGCCACTGCGTCAGGCCGTTGTGTCCTTGGGCAAGACACTTCACCCGGATTTGTTCCTGTGGGTATTGTCCACAGTACATGTATACATGTATACTTGTAAAAGCGCCTCGATGACCTCGAGGCGTGAAGATGGACGCTGTGCAATGATCAAGGGGTGAAACCCGCCGCTGCTGCGTCTGTAAAGCCGGTGTGTCCTTGGGCAAGACACTTCACCTGAACTTGCTCCTGACCATTGCATGTATGATATATGTGTAATAATATATGTAAGGAATTATTATTATTATTATTAATTGTTGCATTGAGTTCAAGCCCAGTAGTGCAGAGAGTTGTCTTCATCAAAATGCCAGAGCCTTTGAAAGTAATTTTCTTTTGAAAATCACTTGTAATTGGATAATTGCGTCAGAAATATCCTAATACATATAAGTTTTTGACTGCAAGAATATTAACATCCTCAGGATGAGGAAAAACGTTCCAAACATTATAAATGGTATAATCTTTGTATTCATTGTTTTTTAATTCATGATTATTTTCATTGGCTTGGATACAAATTAAAATGTTCGTACAAAGATTCCCTTTTTCTTTAATATTCAAGGGGTAAAAGCAGAAATTGCTCATATTTGAAAAACTTGAACCAACGAATATTTTGCAATTTAGTTTGACAAATGCGTTGTTATTATTTGATTCAAATTTCTTATGCAAATGTATTATCTGTCTGCAGAATGGAGATACATGTATTATGGTTTCAGCACAAACCCATTTATTGCTCCTCTTGAGAAAATATTTAAACATATGAGTGAAAATACAAGCAAACCAGACATCCGAGAGCTGCTGTGTGATTCAGTTTGGTATAGCTTTGCAAACGTGTTGTGCATTTCACTGCATATGCTTTGATGGGTGTATATCTGTGTGTGTGTGTGTGTATGTGTGTGTGTGTGTGTGTGTGTGTGTGTGTGTGTGTGTGTGTGTGTGTGTGTGTGTATTTCTGTTTGAAGACGAGGAAACCTGAGGACTGGAGGAAGGTGATGAGCTGCTGTCTGAGTTAAAGCCAGCTTTAGGATACACTATCTGTTTGACTGCCAGAGCACAGGGCTGTGGTGTGATAACGCTGGACCCACGCATACAACGGGCTTAGTCTCCTGGAAAAGTTCTTTAATCAGCCTGATGCGCTTAGTGAGCAAAGACTGTGGGAATTGAAGTGAAGAAACTCAGGTCAGATAATGAGACTTACATCTGTAACATAGAGAATGTGATTTTCCTTGAACTCGGCAGAGGAGGAAGAAAAGCTCATTATCCTTATCGCTTATCAGAGAGGCGAGATATCGATATTATGCATATTTTGTCAGTCTCTTCTCGGGAAATTAGCTAAATCCTTTCTTTCTTTTCCTTTCCCCGTTTGCATTTTGTCTGTCCATTTTATTTTTCACACTTTTAAATGCATGAGGCCACTATTTCAATTTGTCTTCTGACTTTATCAATGTACTTTATATTTGCAGCCTTTTCATTCATTTCTGAGAAAGCTGACAGTTAATTGAACAGATGGAGGATAATCACGTCTGCCTGTTGCTAACCCTCCCTGGAGACCGGCCTCTCCCTGTGGGAAGGAACAGCCCAGTTTGTATGTCCTCCAGCAACACACAAAATAAAATGTGATGGGAGTGGGGCAAGATAGGAAAACAGTTTATCAAGCCACAAAGCAAAAGACATTGCAACATTCAGTAATTATGGCTGATTAGCACTTCGACTAATCATTGCAACCACCAAGGGCAATTTCCTCATTTGAACTGAAAACCTTTCCCGGAGGAAGGAACATTATTTCCCATGAGTTGAGCTCAGTTCCAATCATTTTATGTTTATTTTTTGTCCTAGATGCATGAGAGACTGAGGAATAGTTTTTCCACAGAGGTCACAGTGTTGTTCCTGCAGTTAGCCTGGAGCTGTTGCAGTGTCTTGCTCAAGGGCACTTTAGGAGGTTGCCGGGTTACTTTAGCCAATTTTTTGGATAGTCTCCCAACTCACTACTACACCAACCTGCAGAGAGGCAATGTCATGGTCACTGGAGTCAAATTGTCCATGCCTGCTGTAAACAAATTGCAAATAAATCTCATGTGGAAATGAGACTTCCATTGATGCAAGAATGGAGAGCACTAACAGAGGGTCAATCATGAAAATAATAACACTTTAACCGCCATGATTTAAGCCTCCTTCCTGTTCTGTATTGAGCAGCTGATCAGAGAGCAGATGTTTTAGCAAATTGCGATTTAAAGTTTAAAAACACCAACTTTTAATCTAACTACCAGGCGTTGATTAATGTGATGTTACACACAGGAAGTTTCAAAAGTGGGAAGCCTGGTCAAATACGCACTTTTAATCTTGGTAATGATTTTTTTTAAACGTTTTTTTCTTGTTAAATACACGGAAACTTTAGGACCCGCGACAACAACGCTGGTATAGATTACACCATGGGAAGGAAACTTCACAGATGTGTTGATGAGATTAAATTACGGCGGATGGTTGTGATTCAAGAAAGGGCCCAGAAAGTAGTACGAAGTTCAGAATCAGAATCAGAATAACTTTATTTGTCCTACAGAGGGGAAATATATATTTGTTACAGCAGAAAAGAGTCAATGACAGCTTAATGTTAACTAAGAAGCATGCATACACAAAATATTAAAGATAAAAAAATATATAAAAATTAGTAAAAAGATTACACAATTTACAAAATACACATCCTGTAACAGTTCTGAAGATATAGCAGCCAGGTATATATTGCACAGGTATTACGGCATATATACACATATATATATATATTGCACATAGTTGGTATTTAACAACAAGGGGTTTTATAGTCTGTGTTGGGAGGGAGCACCTCCACTATAGCCCAGATTTGGTGTTGCATCTGGTTGTGATGCAATTGTGTTATTCCAGGTAAAGGCTTTATTCATTCCATTGCACCAAAGAGCTGTGTGTCACTTTAAGTTTGGAGGTTTGTTGCCAGACAGGTTGAGGGGTGCAGCTGTAGGCTGTGCCATATTTCAATCAATCAATCAATCAATCAATCAATCAATCAATCAATCAATCAATCAATCAATCAATCAATCAATCAATCACTCAATCAATATTTATATAGCCCAATATCACAAATGTTACATTTGTCTCAGTGTGTACATAATATCAGTATGACAATATGACACCCTCTGTCCTTAGACCCTCACATCGTACAAGGAAAAACTTCTGGAGAAAACCCACAGTTTAAAGGGAACATGGGAGAAACCTCATGGAGAGCAACAGAGGAGGGATCCCTCTCCCAGGACGGACAGACGTGCAATAGATGCCGTGTGTAAATTGAAAAGATAATACATTTGCAACATAGGTAGTCCAAATGTTTGGAAATGCATGTGTGTATAAAAAGAATATGAATCCATGAGGATATCCATCCACGACTCGCGTTCCAGGGCGATCCAGGACACAGGACCGCACGATCATCCATGACTCCGGATCCCAGCGTATATAGACACCAAAAAGAAAGACATTTGGGGAAGCTGGGTTAATCGGAACATGAGAGTACACAGGTATAGACAGAGAGAAGGAAGAAGTAAGATGTCCCCCGACAAACTAAGCCTATATCAGCAAAACTAGGGGCTGAATCTAATCAGCCCTAACTATAAGCTTTATCAAAAAGGAAGGTCTTAAGCACACTCTTAAAAACGGATAGGGTGTCTGCCGCCCGAACACAAACTGGAAGCTGATCCACAAATGTGGAGCTTGATAAGAAAAGGCTCTGGCTCCCATTACTTTTAGAGACTCTAGGAACAACCAACAACCCTGCATTCTTGGAACGCAATGCCCTAGTAGGACAGTAGGGTATAATGAGTTCTTTAAGGTAAGATGGCGTCTGCCCATTAAGGGCTTTGTAGGCGAGAAGAAGACTTTTAAATTCTATCCTGTGTTCTATAGGGAGCCAGTGTAAGGCAGCCAGAACAGGAGTAATATGGTCCCTTTTCCTAACTCTGGTTAGTGCACGAGCTGCAGCATTTTGAATCTGAAGCTGATTCATATTTGACTTCTTAACGACTGCATTAAATCCCACAACCTGACAGTGTTGATCCAGCAGTGCATGCACCAAAACTATAGGTTACTTACGTAACCCCAGCACTCAGAGTAACATGAAGTGAGATGTCTCACTATGGGATGCGCCTCATCGCGGAGCAAACAGAAGCATCAATCTCATTACGCCAATCCTGATTGGCTGGTGATCTTGACGTCAACGTCAGGGGAAATCACCCCCTATAAGTAGCCTGCGCCACGACGCATGCGTCATTCAAAATAAGCACCTCTTCTCGCTTCACCATAGCAAGGAGGGCCGTCTGGTGAGACATCTCACTTCATGTTAGTCTGAGAACTGGGGTTACGTAAGTCTCGATGTCTCACTATGGGATATTGTAGCTCCCGTATTGCCAGACGAGCTTATCTCGAAGATCACCGATCAACCAGAATTTAACAGGTGGAGTCCCGACTCAACAAGGTGCCCAGCACTGCTCGGGCCACGCTTGGAGCGGAGACGTCTAGCCTGTGAAAGCGGACAAAAGTGAGCGGCGAAGACCAGCTTGCCGCTGCACAGATATCTTGGATGGAAACACCCTTGAACAAAGCCCAGGATGTAGCCAGGCCCCGAGTCGAGTGAGCCCGCAGACCCGAAGGTGCTTGCAGATTCTGACTCGTATAGGCCAAAGCAATGGCCTCCACGATCCAGTGGGATAGTCGTTGCTTAGTAACAGGCTTACCCTTGTGAGGTTTAGCCCAGGACACGAAGAGTTGGTCATTAAGACGAAGCTCTTTTGATCTGTCCATATATGTGTGTAAAGCCCGGACTGGACACAACAGATCCTGCTGCTGCTCCCCGGAGGAAACCAGCTGCAGAGGAAATGCCTCAATGTCAATCGGGGTACACGAACCAACCACCCTTGGTGTAAAGGCAGGGTTGGGTTTCAACAACACTCTCGTTTGCCCTGGGGCGAACTGAGTGCATGAGGGATGTACCGACAGTGCATGGATATCACTGACCCGTTTAGCGGATGCCAGGGCCAGTAACAGCACTGTCTTGAGTGACAGATGTTTCATGTCAGCTCCTTCCAGGGGTTCAAATGGGGTCATTTTGAGCCCATTTAAAACCACTGCCAGGTCCCATAAGGGCACCAGCGACCTGGAGACAGGGAGGAGCCTGCGAGTTCCCTTCATAAAACGGCAAACCAAAGGATGTTGGCTAGCCGTCTTACCCTCAAAGCCCACATGGCATGCAGCAATAGCAGCCAGGTACACCTTGATCGTGGAGAAAGCTCTGTGTCTTTCGATCAAGTCCTGTAGAAATGATAAAATCACCCCGACAGGACATTGAAAAGAGATGTGTCCTTCTTGAAGGCACCACTCCTCAAACACCCTCCACTTACAGTCGTAAAGAGACCTGGTGGAGGAAGCTCTCGCACTCTGAATAGTGTTTATCACCTTCTGAGGGAGTCCCACTGTATTCAGATTGTACCACTCCCGGGTCAGGCCCATAGTGCCCCGTGCTCTGGGCGTGGGAAAGGATCGCCCCCCCCGCCTGAGACAATCTGTCCCTGCGTGGTGGGGGCTGCCATGGCTGCCCGCACAACAGCTGATATATCTCCGCCAGCCCGTACATTACGGGCTAGGGCAGAAACATCAGAGTAAGTGTGTGGCGTTGCTCCTTCACTCTGGCCAGAGTTGGGGGTAACAGAGCCAGGGGTGGGAACACGCACAGAGGACCCGGAGGTCAATCGTGTACGAGTGTGTCCCCGCCTAACAGTGCGTTTAAATTGTGCATTAAAGAGAACAGCTGTCATTGAGCATTTTCTACTTTTGCGAACAGACTTAACGCGGCTCCGCCGTAACGCACCCACAGCGGACTCACGATCCTTGGATGTGGAGTCCAGTCTGCATAGAGTGGTGCACCTCTGGACAGTAATTCTGTCCCGAGGTGCATAACTCCCGGTACCTGTGTCGCTCTCAGAGAGAGGAGACGTCTGCCGCTCCAAGGGATAAGTTTGTGTGCCAGTGTGTGTGACTGGAGACAACGCAACCTCCCCTGGCGGTTCATACACGATATCGTGTTGTCTGTCCTCACGAGGACATGGTGTCCTCTGAGAGAAGGCAGGAAGCGTTTTAGGGTGGGGAACACCGCTAAAAGCTCCGGGTAGTTTACGTGTGCCCGCTGGAGGTCTCTGCTCTAGGGACCTCTCACCGGTCGACCTTCGTAAATACCCTATCAGCCTGTCTGACCTGCGTCCGTGGTGACCACATTCTGTGAAAGGACAGCACCCGTAGGCACGTCCCGCACTAGAAAAGTCGGGTGTAGTGCCACTACGCATTACATAATAACCAAAACTCTCCGCACGCCGTGGGTTTAGTTTTATTATGAGGCCCATGTTGAGTGGGTGCTTTACGAGGACATTTTTCCCGTAATCTGACTCCGCTCGGTGGGCATTATAGATAAAACCCTTCTTTCTAGGAGAGAGAGAACCTCTCTCTCCAGAATATGGGTTGACTCTCTCTGGGTTTGTGAAAACAGATAAAGTATAACTGTTTTGAGAAGCCCAGGCAGATGTCGTGAGTATCTCCTGCTGTATGCTCCTTAGAGCCAGCTGGGATGTCACGTTTACGGCTCCGGCCGGCACTGCGCATGCGCGTGGCGCCTTCACAGACCCGTTTATTATCCACCTTTTGAGAGAGGCCGTAGCTGCTCTCAGAAGGGGATTTATAGTTAACGGACTGTTTATTGTTTTTCTTTTCATTTTCTTGAGCCGAAGCCTGGATGCGTCAGTGGAAAATGGTTTATTTAAACAACAAAGATGTGACATGTGTTTTATGCGGACTTGAGGATGACGTTGAGGCATCTCTCGAGGCGGCGGGAACACATTCACGGAGGGGAGAAGGAGGGGCTGTCACGCCGCTCGATTCTTCCTCCTCGACTGCTGGCCGAAATTCTGGGTTGGCTGAGCCTGAGCTGCAGCCAGAACCGGAGATTTTCTCGGCCAACTTGCCCTTGTCTCCTGCCTGGGCTGGGGACTCGGGATGGGCTGCGACCTCTGCGTCTTCGGTGTTTTAAACCGAGCAGAGTTCGAGGCAGCTTGGGTGTCGTGAGTATCTCCTGCTGCATGCTCCTTACGGCCCGTCCACACTACAGCGTCGACAGCGTCGAAAACTCCAATCTGCCCATTCACTTTCAATGGGGTGACGTCACGTTGCCTCGCTTTTTCGCCGAACTGAATTGTGGGTAGCAGAGCGGTCCGTTTCCGCCGTCTCCGGCGTCAGAAGTTGAACAATGTTCAACTTCTGACACCGGAGACGCCGGAGTAGCCAGCGCCAGCCAATCAAATCCCGTTTCCCAAAATCTGACAGCTGAAGCCGTAGCCAATCAAACCGCGTCTAAGCTGGGAGAGATATCCTGCCGTTCATTTCTATATTTCAAAAAAAGTTGGAGGAGAAACTAACTATCGCAGTAGAAAATCACCCGGTTTTGTATGACCAGACCCTCTTCACCTACCGGGATACAAACCGGAGGAACCAGGCATGGAGGGAGGTGGCAGAGACAGTGGGTGAAACTGGTAGGTTTTCGCCTGTTTGGGGAGTTTATATATATATTGCTCCCATAAAATCCCCGGGGTTTTTTGCTTTGTATGTCGGGGGCGGGAGATTCATGTGATTGGTTGTTGGTCGTGTTGCTTGAATACAATCCCCAAGCTCCAGACACACCCAGCTCCAAGCTTATTTTGAAGCTGTAGTGTGGACGCTCCGTTAGAGCCAGCTGAGATGTCACGCTTACGGCTCCAGCCGGCACTGCGCATGCGTGTGACGGTGGTGCCTTTACAGCTCCAGCCGGCACTGCGCGTGGCGGTGGTGCCTTCACAGACCCGTCAATAATCCGCCTTTTGAGAGATGCCGTAGCTGCTCTCAAAAGGGGAGAAAATTGGCGGGCTGCTTATTGGTTTTATTGATTTTCTTTTCATTTTTTTTGAGCTGCGCCCTCGGCCTGAAGCCTGGATGCGTCAGCGGCAAATGTTTAATGACAGAGGAATCAACCAACGTGTGAGATGTGTTTGTGCGGACTTGAGGATGGTGTTTAGGCATCTCTCGAGGCGGCGGGAACACATTCACGGAGGGGAGAAGGAGGGGCTGTCACGCTGCTCGCTTCTTCTTCCTCGACTGCTGGCCGAGATTCTGGGTTGGCTGAGCCTGAGCTGCAGCCGGAACCGGAGATTTTCTCGGCCAACTTGTCTAGTCTGGCCGCAGCGCGCTGACACACGGCTTGCAGGTCCATGCTTAGACAGGGCGAAGCTGGTGTGCTATCGCCGAGAGAGCAGCCATCGCTCCCGGCTTTGCAGCCTGAGCTGGTGACACGAAGATTTCGTCTTCTTGCTCGTCCGAATCAGACAGGAGGAACTCAGAGGCATCCTCTTCGTCCTCCATGTAATCCAATTCTAGGACATCCTCCGCGGGTGAAACCATGGTGAGGTCCAGCCGGCAGCCCCAGCTTGGTATAGCGTGGGGCCCCGTTCCCGCGTCCTTTGCCGCCACCGGGTCCCGGCCTGATATGACGCGGGATTCCGGTTCTGCGGTTGCCGCTGTCGATGAGCCCCAGACCGACCCAGTGAGGGGCTCCATCTCTGCGGCGGACGCCCCCGTGTCTTGATTGCCAGCCGGCAAACCAGTGGACATGAGGGGGTCCTGTCCCGACAGGCTAGCTTGTTGTGCTAACCTTCGGCGGAGGCTCTTCATAATGAAGCGGGCACAGATCTGGTGTGAGTCTGTGCCTGACACTTTCAACCCGCAACCGCAGCGCCGAGCCTCCGAATTCCTGACTCCTCTGGTGTGAGGGAGAGAGGCGTCCATCTTGTTCGCCGTGAGGCGTGGAGAGGGCCCGCTCGTAACAGGTACGTCGAGAAAAAAAGTGTTACCGATCTGTCTTTAATCCGGGGGAAAAAGGACAGCGTGGATCTTTTTTCTCAAAGGATATTACCTGGTGTGGTAATATTCCTGTAATCCTTTTCTCCTCCGTGAGAAGAGAAAAGAAAAAACGTCCTCGCTACCGTGGTGTCGGCAGTGAGAGAAAAAAACACAAGCTGGCAACGGGTGTGTTGCTAGCTTGAGAATCAAAACCTTACCTTAATTCCAGAGGAAGAACGGCGAGGTTGATTATAATACTAACTGGTGTGTTAGTACTATACTCTTCTGCGAGGCAGAATAGGGTAGCCGGCTAACGCCCGTCGACCGAAATTAGCTTTTGGTTCAGTCTGTGGACTGTTGAGATAGCCCGGCTACCGTTAGAGATGTGCTCTGAAGCGAGAAGAGGTGTTTGAATGACGCATGCGTCGTGGCGCAGGCTACTTATAGGGGGTGATTTCCCCTGACGTTGACGTCAAGATCACCAGCCAATCAGGATTGGCGTAATGAGATTGATGCTTCTGTTTGCTCCGCGATGAGGCGCATCCCATAGTGAGACATCGAACGGAGTGTTATGAATGAGAACAAACACTGCAGTGCTCGAAAAAAGACCAAATAAAACCTGATTAGTGAAACTGACACATTGTGTGACGGTTCTTCAAAAGTCTTAACATTATAATTGTTGTGCCAGTCGTGCTCCAGATCTGGAATTAAACCAATCAATCTTCAACAAGCTGCCTGAGAAAATCAAAGCCTCCTGCTTGTATTAACTCAAGAAAGATATTATGATAAAAGCTACAAAACAAAGTGCTCATTGTCTGCTTTAGCTTGAGTTTTCTTTGCTAATAGAAACAGTTTTTTCTCCAACACAGTCAACACCTTAGGCTCCACACAATGCAAATGCAGCTTCAAATCAATGATGCGTGTGTAATGAATTTTCCACATTTGAAATGACTGACTGAGCAATCAGCACCATATGAATCTTCTGGGAGCAAGGCAGTGCATTTAAGTCTATTTGTGGCACACAGGTCGTTCATTTTATTTATGCGAGAAAAAAAGAAGGATAGTAAAATAATAATTCCAGATGAGGCGGAATAACATGAGAATGGAATATTTCCTGTGAAAAAAGCTGCGGTAGGAGTCGCCACGACGCAGCAAAAGCCCGGTTATATCCCACAGTTTCATTAGCATTATATAAGAGATGTCAAGGCTAGCGTCCCCCATGATGCTACGAGCTACTCATGCATGTTTTACATCCTGTTATGCTGCTGTGAGATTGGTCTTTGGAACCTCTGGAGGCTGAGAAGTGACTCCTCTTGCAGAGGTCGATGTCATTTGCTCTACTTTTTAACATATAAATGGTTCAACGTACATATACCCTGCTTGGGAGCATGTGTGTGTCGGTGGATGCAAATATAGCTTTATATGAAGTGAACTGAACCTGTGCTTTCTTTACAAAAGGTAGAAAACAGGTGGCTTTCCTCGTGTGAGCTGCAGTCGCGTCTCGTGTCCTGACATTATATATATCTGAAAGAGAGAGATTAAGATTACAGGGCTACAGCAAATCACGGAGCAAAGTGTAACCTGTCATTGGGAATATGAGGCTTTTATTGTAAACTGTGTGTATACTGTATGTGCGTGTGGTTAAATATATATGTGTTTCTCGGTGGGTCTTTCTGTACAAATGCATTCCCTTCTGCTTATCCCCCAGCAGGCCTTGCACTGAAAAGGGAAGCGTCCTCATTTAACTTGTCTGGTTGAATAAGGGTTAAAAAACACAACAATATTTAATTTGCAATGAACTGACAAGCCACATCAAATCACAATCCTTTATTTAGAGCAAAACTAATTAGGTTGGCTGTTTTGTCACTGGCACAGCTTGGGGAAACACTCTCCCCTCTGTTCTGTCCTTTATCACCTGTGTGGTATTTTTAACACATCGACATGTTGCTCCCATTGAGATCGCTATTTATACTCTGAATGAAATGATACACAATGCTGCTTGTTATCAGGAGTTGAGTCCCGATCTAAATGTGGGCTGCGTCATAGATATATATTTGTATACAAGCAATGCTCTCAGGATACTCCAGGCTACTCATACTTGGTCAACCGTTAGATAATAATTTCTCTCAAGCCAGAGGGGTCACTCCCGAATATGTATTTTCTCTTAGTTTCAACTGAGACCCAGCATGTTATATTAGTGCAGTGTAGTAACCGTAATGTTAAATATTTCACAGTTGATAATTATGTCCTGTACATGATTCAGCCTCTCTTAAATAATGTATATTTATTTCTGTTCTTGGTTTGTCATCCTCCCCCACGCACCACACACAAACGAGTGTTATTCATTTACTTTAAATGAAACAAAGGGCACAATAAACAAAATTAAACATGAGAGTCGTTCGCTGCACTGTGACTCAGAGGAGTATGCATCTGCTGGTGAAAAGTTAGTCTTTAAAGGTCCCATGTCATGCTTTTCTGGTTATTACCCGTCCCCTTGTGTGTTATGTAGCTTTTTATGCATGTAAACGGTCTGCAGAGTCACAACCCCTCAAAGTACACCCTGTAGCGAGTAAAACTCTAACACAGAAAAGACCTGTCTATGCTGCCCCAGAACGCCTCGTTGGAGATTTCTCTTTTTCTTCCTGGGCACAGTGACGTGACCATACCCAAATGGACCCATTGGTTCAAATGGACCAATCCGTGGAGCTCCTCACACACACCACACACTCGCAGCGGCAAAACTGTGGCGCGCTTACACTGTAGGTGCGCCGCGTTTGGGGGTGGGGGGGGGTGCGGATGCTAGTGGAGCCTCGCAGATGCCCCCCCCCTTCCTGTGTCCATTCGCGATGTCTCGCAGACCCCACGCAGCGAGCAGGAAATGAACCCAGCTCACACTGTCTGCTCCTCGCAGCAGCGAGCCCCGCAACGTCCCGCCAACACGGCACCCAGACCCCACGCAGCATTCTCATCTGTTTGTCATTACTGGTGTCATTTTCTGGTTGCTATCGCCATTGTAACACATAATCACTGATGTTCCGCTGTAACGGTGGTGGACTCATCAGAACAGAGTGGGCGAGCTGACCAATCAGAGCACATTGGGCTCATAGGGAGGGGGGGTGGGGCAGGAGCTCCAACAAGCCGTGTATGATAGAGAGTGAATACACAGACTATACAGAGATGCTGTTTGAGAAACCAATGTGAGTTTGGAACATTGAACAATGTAAATCTATTCTAGTAGACCTCGACAATGGAAATATGATCAGTAGAAATGGCATGGGACCTTTAAATAAAGTTTTTGACTTATTTTTGTGGGTTCCTACATTTGACCAAATATCTCTCCACGTACAAAGTTTTAAGTTATTTTGACTTACTGTATAGCTCTTTTATTAGATTTCAAATATTCTAAATATCTTGACAAATGTTATCGCAAATTATTTTGGCCACGAAATGTGTGTAGTAACAATCTGATTTGTGGATGCCAGTAAACACATTATTTCAGCAAAAGAAACATTGGTGCAACTCATTTTTATCTATTTATCAAATCTATTTTTCAAAGGCAGCCTGGTTTTTAATGGTTGGTTTCATATTTCTTTGTTAAAAATGTCTCACATATGCAGTTAATCTGACTTGAGGCTGTGCAGTCTATTTCAATCCCAGAGGACAACTCAAATCAGCATAACATTTGATTTCTGTCACTTCCGGGTCAGTTTAAATTTGAGATATGATGGACAACGTAATACAATTTATTACAAGTGTAGCATGAACAACGTTGTTTGTGTTCACAGATGTATAATTAAAAATTCAATTTCTGCATTTAAAATGATCTTCAAATGAATTTTATATTCCACAATGACTGTGATCCATCCTTTTTTGGCAACAGATTACATCTGAATTAATCACGTTATTGTAATTCTGCAACATGTAATCCTTCGTCCCCCAACGTTTGAATCTGTTGCTGCTGAATAAGTTAACACATGAAAGGAAACTGCCTCAAGAAAACCGGACTTCAACAATGTCAAGGAGGCTTTAAATGAAACATTTTCCACAGCAATAAAAGAAACATCTCGGTTGTAGGCATCAGCTCGGGGTGAGGAAACGGGTAATGTCATGTGTGTGTCCACTGCTCCTCCCCCATACTCAGCTAAGTAATCTTATGCTCTAATTCCTTCTTTTAAATTAGGCAGGAGGTATAAAATATGTAAAAGGCAGAGATATTTTGAGAGGTCATGTGATTTATGGCATAAATGCTTAACAACGACTTGAAATGAAATGCTTTATTATGTTATGTCAGGCAAATAGTGTTCAGCTGTAACTTGATTAAATACCAGAGTAGTCTCTAATGTGTTCTTGATCCTTTATTTACCCGTGAAATAAGATGCGATGCAGCCATAGGATAATCTGCAAACCGATTTTGCATTAATGTGGGTGTCAAGCAATATTCAATCCCCTGCTGCGACCATTTCTGGCAACCTAATCAAACATAACACACAAACAAATTAAAGGTTCATTTTCCCTATGCATGACAACTAAATCGACATCAGATTTCAGGGTTATTTCTGAAGAACCACATCACATTAGGAGCTTGAGGTGCTTATGTTTGAATTTGTTCAGCTGTTTTAAGTAATTAAAAAATGATATCAAATAATAACTGCTGGTTGTCTTCCTTTCAGACAAGACAATGTGAGAAACGCAGTGTGAGCTTCACCTATCATCGACCTTATGTGCTTTTACAATTTGTGATCTCTCTGATGTAAAAGTATGATATCAAACGCCTCCTCTCTCCATTTTATGTGTCTCTCATTTGTTACAGTTTTGACACGGTAAACCTTGATTTAGGTTTGTGATGTCTCGCGCCTTCATTCTGTATTTAAAAGCAACGAGATGCTGAGAATAAATTAATCACTGTCAAATCTACACTTTCTCCCGCTTACCTACTGACATTCATGAGGTGTTATTTCTCCCATGTATTAGTAAATTGCATGCATGCAATTTATTTTCCCCAAGGCACCTTGTAGTTTTTCTCATCTGAACGGAGTGACTGGGGCAGTGAGCTATATGGAAGATATATTAATGTCCAGGAGCACCTCAGCGAGAGGGTAGGGCCTGTCTCTGTGATTTATTCCAAATCCGAAAGCCCTGCGGGAGCGTGTTGTCAATCCTATCTGCATCACCTTAGGGTCACATCAAAGCACCGAGATGGAAAAAACTGAGACAGTTGTTTACAAAGTCAGCCTCCTGTTTTGTTCTTTGCCGGAGATGGGAATTAAAAATTAAATTGGAGCTGCTGTTGAGGTTTTAAATATGAAAAAGAGATAATGTGTGTGTGAAATATGACATTTCCTTTGTCCAAACAACTAGCAGCATTGTATCAACCAATCATTCTGCAATTTTCTGTTGTTTTCAAAGTACATTTTGAAGCCAGCCTGGTAATTTATTGTAGAGTATTTTTCAAAGATAAGGCATGCGGGGTAATTTAAGCAGGATGCTGAGTGCATGTGAGGGTGAACACTTTGTGTCTAAGAAACACACATATCCTACAATTCAAAAACAGGATATTCAGTCCATCGCTAAAGTCACAATTTCCTCCTGAATCATGCTGTGAGCATGCTTTTCTGCTACGCTGCTATCTAGAGGTCACTGAGCTTGTGCCTCATCACAAACAACACATAACAGTGTCTTGTTGCTTGCACTCAATCCTCAGCAGTACAATTGTATAGAACAAAGTATACAGCAAAGAGTCACTCTAGTCTTAAGGTCAAAAAGCCAAGAACTCTAACACACACAATGCCTCCACACTGAGTGCAATGCTTTAAATTATTCATATTTTAAAATATGTGGTTCCAAACGTTTTTGTCTGGTGTTCCTCACAGCCCTGTCGGGTAAGTTCAAGTTGTTCTTCACCAAATGTTCTGTAAAATAATGATGAAGTAGATGTAAAAGGGGGCCAAATGATGCATATGTTTCATTATTGTATTTTAACTGTACAGACCACAGGCACACAAACCTATACAACACATTAAAGAAAAGGGAAAGTATGATAGGGGCCCTTTAACACGTTTATGCAAAAGTGAATACTGTTGAATCTGTCTTTTCTTCTGTCTTTTTATATATCTGAATGTCCATGTTAAGGTTGGTCAGGTTTGTTTTCATTCTGAAACTTTACATTTCAACTATTTAACCAACTACAACTACAATACAAAAACGGTAAGAAAACGTTTTCAGTGCACGTACATTTGGGTCTCTGTAGTGGGATCCAATAAACTATTCAGTTTTGGCTCAACGTTTAGGCAGGCTTATAGACTATATCCCCCCTGATCTGAGAGCTACCTTTACAAAGGTGAACCATCTTTATCATGGGAGCCAATCAAAGCCGACAAAGAGACAGGCACTAAATGTGTTTTTGAAATATTCTAAAAACAAAAAAATACATCAATAAGAATAATAGTGTGAACCTGAAAATAAGGATATGTCTCCAGTAAGTTAACCATTTCAAACTGGCTATCCATAGTTTTTAGCAAATTATTTCAAACCAATATTTTATTATTTTAGCTAACTATTAAAAACTGTTATTCATTTGTTTTAGCTAACTATTCTAAGCTCTACAAGTAGGCTAGATAAATAGTTATTCATTATTTGAGAGGCATTGATCGGAACCATACGATCGATGTATCTTTGGTTGACAAGCCATTATTACACACAACACTGTTCAGCTAAGAAGCATTACAAAACTAGCAATGACTCCTAACCCACTTTACAGCAGCTAGTATTTTTCTTGGCTATCACTACTACATTTTACTTTTGGATTATTCTGTTTTAGTTGAAAAAAAACACCCTAAATATTAAGCAAGGATATAAGGTATAAAACCTGACAATATCCACCACTTGTGAGTGGATCTATTAATTTATTTCCTATTTGCTGAAGTTGTTGATGTATTCTGCCTCGGTGTGATGAAAGTACGGATATTACCCTCCCATTCGCTTCAATTTTG